>NC_082646.1:86510655-86750655 GCF_028023285.1 Balaenoptera ricei
GCTTGGAACAAAAAGGCCATCACCACAGCTAGGGAAAACCTCCTTGTGATCTCTGGTTTCTGTTCAGCAGATGACAGCCAAATAATATGTTGATTATTCTGTTTGTGCTGCTAAGCTTGTAAGATGGAATAAAAGCGATATGATCTATTGTGAACCCAATGCTAATGTGTTGCTCCACTCATAAATAATATGCTGAATTTATTTTGAAAATATCTTTTATCTGAATTTCAGTTTTCAAATGCATGAATTAAAATAAAAGCCAGTATAAAATTATATTTAATGTTATGCTTTAAACTAAAAAATGTAGATGACAAGTGAAAAATATCTAGGTGCTTAGTTAAGAGTCAAGTACAATCACCTTTCTTTAATTTCAGCACTGTGATCAGAGACAAAATACATTTTTAAATAGGCAATTACTCTCATGAAATATAAATGTAAAATTAAGTAATACAATAACCATGAAGTTAACAATAAACATTACTGACAAGATTAAAAACTAAAATACCAGGGTATATAAAAACACTTTGCTGCAATATAAATAATAGCACATAGAACAAATACCTAAAATATTTTTGAATAATAAAAAGTATCACTGAAGCCCTTATGAATGTTAACTTGTACACAAATGGATGCTCACAAGAAATCCTACTTAAAATCAAAATAATTAAAAAGAAGCTTATATAGTAGGAAGCAGCCGCACAGCACAGGGAAATGAGCTCAGTGCTTTGTGACCACCTAGAGGGGTGAGATAGGGATGGTAGGAGGGAGATGCAAGAGGGAGGAGATATGGGGATACATGGATATGTATAGCTGATTCACTTTGTTATAAAGCAGAAACTAACACACCATTGTAAAGCAATTATACCCCAATAAAGATGTTTAAAAAAAAAGCTTATAAAAATAATTTTCAAATATAATAGACAGCAATCATATCGCTTTGATGACAAAAGGTAAAACCTAATTTTTCTCCTCAATTAAATATCCTAAACTTTAACAGAGTAAACTATACCCAAATGAGGTAACTGGAATTACATCTGTAAATACTTCACAAAATTTCATGGATAAACATTTTTATGAATACTAGAATTATTAAAAATATTGAAAATCATAACATTTTCCCACCCCAGAAATTCTTTCCTGGATTTTCTAGTAAACTTTCCTTAAAGACAAACAAACAAATAAATAAAGCAGTACATTAAAGCTGCAGGTAAGGTAAACACAGATTACACACTCTTTTCTTAAGGGGGTATTTTGCAGGTGGTACATAATTATGTTCATTTACAAAAGTCCACTTTGTTTTTCTGTCTAGAGACATAGATTGAGTCTAAAAAGAGAAGCAAAACTGCCTAACATGAAAATACAGGCTAAAAATTACAGATGCAAAAGGTAAAATTACAACACTTTTTAGAGAAAAACACAGAACACAGAACATCCTTGGAGTAGACAATTATTTCTTAAGTAAGACGTAAAAAGCACTAAACATAAATAACAAACTAGACTACTTTAAAGTCATAAACTTCTGTTCATCAAAAGCACTATTAATAGATTGAAAAGGCAAACCTCAGAGTTGGAGAAATATTTGCAATACCTATAAAAATGAAGGACTCATATTCTGTATAAAGAACTCCTACAAATCAAAGAAAAAGACACCCCAACAAAGAAACGGGCAAAAGAAGTGAACAGGCACTTCACAAAAGAGAATAACCAAATAGTCAATATACATATGAAAAAGTGCTCAATATCATCAATCATCAGGGAACTAGAAATTAAAACAGTATAATGATTTACTACTTTATACCCACCAGAATTGAAAGATGAAAAAGATGGGGAAAAGGGAGCGTTAGCAAAGACACAGAGCAACTTGAACTCTCATATGAATGTAAATTAGTACAACCATTTCAGAAAACTGGCAATTTTGATAAAAGCTGGAAATAAACGTACTTATGATCCAGTAATTTTGCTCCTACACATATGCTCAACAGAAAACCATAAATATATTAATCAGGAGATACGTATTAGAATGTTTATATTTAACATTATATGGAAATCACCCAAATGTCCATTAACAGAATAGATAAAAAATAGTTGATATAGTCATATAATGGAATGCAGCAATGAAAATGAACAGATTACAACTACATGCAACAATGTAGATGAATCTCAAGACATAATGTTGAACAAAGGAAACCAGACAAAAAAATTATACTGTATAATTCTATACATAAAATACAAAACCAAGCAAAACTAATCTACGCTATTAAAAGTCAAGGCAGTGGTAATCCTTGCGCAGGGAGGGAGACAGTGGCTGGAAGAGAGCATGGAGGTGTCTTCTAGAGTGCTGATAATGTACTTTTTCGTATCTGGGTGCTGGTTGCATAATTGTATTTGGTTTCTGAAAAATTCATTGAGCCATCCACTTACAATATGTACACTTTTCCATATATATAGCTTTCTTTAAAAATGCAATTTTTGCACACAAATACAGATATACAAAGGTAGTCAAAATCCTTGTCATAAATTTAGAAACAACTAATGTATGTATAATCTAAAGGTGAAAACTAAAGGTTCTTATACTACTTATTTGAATAATCAATTTTTCAAACCAATAGGTAAGATAAGTTCCTGAACTCTTATAAATGGAGGAGCAACAGCTATTCACCCTATTATCTTCCCCAGCTCCCAAGCTACAATACCATATTTGCAGAGATAACTGGCCTTTGTGTCAGAGTAGCTGCTGGTGCTGCTGCTATTATAACAGAGCTTCTAAAATAGTCTCAGGACTGAAAAATTGCCCTTATGTGTGAAACTAAAGTAGCATAAAAGATAAGGCAGTATAAAGAATATGTTTGCCGTTTTCCCCATTGCCCTCAAATTTCATAAGTTTTTATTTATTATGAAAGCTTATTACCTAGTTTAATGGGAATCTTTTGAAAACATTTATTTTACTTTTCAGTGAAGTTAAAATATAATTCTTTAATATCAATATCCTACAAATTAAATGAAACTTCATGATAATTTGACAATATACATCTCATTATTTCCCACTTAAATATTTTCCCTTACTTCTATACTGGAATCAACAGACGATTTACAACACCGTTTTTCTCATATTGAAAAGATACTTTAAGAAATAAGCTAAGGGCTTCTCTGGTGGCGCAGTGGTTAAGAATCCACCTGCCAATGCAGGGGACACGGGTTGTTCGAGCCCTGGTCTGGGAAGATCCCACATGCCGCAGAGCAACTAAGCCCATGAGCCACAACTACTGAGCCTGCACTCTAGAGCCCGTGAGCCACAACTACTGAGCTCATGTGCCACAACTACTGAAGCCCACGCACCTAGAGCCTGTGCTCTGCAACAAGAGAAGCCACCGCAATGAGAAGCCCGCGCACCACAATGAAGAGTAGCCCCCACTCTCCGCAACTAGAGAAAGCCCATGCACAGCAACGAAGACCCAACGCAGCCAAAAATAAATTATAAAAAAAAAAAGAAAGAAGCTAAAAGAGATCACCTAATGATTATATAATTCACTTTTTACTTGTATAATAAATATTTATTCAGTGCTTACTATCTCCCAGGCTCTGGGGATAAAGGAATAAAACTGGCTAATTTTGTGGGAAATATAGCAGGTTTATCCCTTTCTTTCTCTCTCTCATTTGACTAACAAATAAAACTATTTTTAACTAGTAACATAGTCACAAATTCAAAAATTAAAAACAATCTAACAGATATACAGTAAAAGCCCCATCTACTTTGTTTTCCTTACCCATCCACATACAAGATTTAGATTTTGTATACCTCTCCAGATTTTCTTTATGCAAATATAAGCAATTATGAATATATCTTATTCCTCTCCTCCTTTATACAAAAAGTAGTTTACCATATACTCTGCTTGAACTTTGCTCTTTTCAAATAACAATGTACGCTTGAAAACTTTCCAAATCTTCATATAGAGAACATCCTTTCTCTTTTTACAGCTGTAGAGTACTTCACTGTACAGCTATGCCAGAGTTCATTCAACCAGTACCCTACTGATAGACATTAGGGATGTTTCCAATCTTTTGCTACTATAAAAAAAGCTACAATGAAAACTTTTATGCATATGTTATTTTAAAAGTACATAAGTGTATCTGTAATAAATTCCCAGAATTGGTTGAGACAAGTATGTAAATGCATTGGTCTTTCTCTAGAAATTGCTAATTTTTCTTCTATGGGGGCTGTGTCATTTTGCTTCCACCACATATACATCTCAGATGTATACCAGAAAAAGCTATTCTTTTCTTTGGGCCTATTTTGTTCATTAGGCAATTCTCAAAGATCTTCTCATTGGAAAAAACTATATGAAGTTCTTTGTTTATTTTTCCCCAAATGCATATGTAAAATTTGCTGACTTAATTTTCAAGTTGGAAAAATATCGCTGATGTAGGAAATCATCATATTGATGCCTAATGTGCTGGGATAGCAACTGTCTATCTCTCTTCCCAATATCTCCTTTCATTTAAAAACAAATATACACCCCCATCCCAATTTTTTTCCTTTAAATTCACATTCAGTACTTTATAATTGGGAAAGCAGTCAAATGTATTTCACTTTTAAATGAATGTTTTCCTGAAGCACTTAAATGCTTTCAGGAAACCAAATCTATGTTACTTCTATATTTTCCTTTACAAAGCTATCATTTCAAAGGTGGTTTAATCTTTAAGACTGACATTTTCAATAGGCAATGTCACCTAATACATTGTTTTTATTTCAAAGCCCATCCTGTCCAATATTTTATCATTAAAAACAACCACTTAAGTTCACTGGACTTCCTATTTAAGGAATCCTTAAGTAAATCCAGTTTCAATATCACTGTTTTATAAGAAAATATGTACATGATAATTTTTATTCCCCAAATAAGGATACCACAGTATTGATACATGCAAATCTATGTTGCATTTCAATCATCCAGAAATCAGTTGTGAGATAATCTCAGTCTCTTGGAACAAAGCAGCAAGACAAGTTGCTGACCTCAAAGTAAATTTTAAATTTACTTTGTATGCCCTTAATCAGTAGATGGGGCAGACCATACTTAAGCTCTCACCTAACCAATGAATATGTTAGGTAAATGCTGATTTTTACATTAGAGTCAGTATAATGCACTGAGCAAAAAACAAGAGTTACCTAACAAAGGTAAAACAAAACAAAATAACAACAACAAAAACACATCGTAAGCAGCACCCAGGACATAAAAGTTATCAGTTTAGGACAATTTAGGAAAACAGTCCTAGACAGCATAACGGTCTCTGAGGAAATCACATAAATTCTGTGAAATGACTGATGTTCACAATAACAACTCTGAGCCATCAAAAAAAACAAAAACAAAAACAACTTACATTATACTCAATTTGTTCTGTTTAAGAAGACAGAAGGGTACATTTTATATTTCAAAAACATTTTATAAAAAAAATTCATATGAAATAAATTTTGGCACACAAAAGGATAAGATTCAATTATTCACAAAATTAACAGATGAGGAAATAGTACACCACTTGTTAATAACAGCCCAATGAATGAGGAATTACTCTAAGTAAAATTCTCAAAGTTAGAATATACCACAGTTGCCTTTCAGAAGATGAATTGTGATAAAGTGCAGTAACATTTTGGGGGCCTTTAAACATACAATTCCCTGTGCAAGGCCACTTCTTGGTTAAGAGTTAAAAGAATACCTGATAATTTCTTAAAGCTAGTCATGCAAATTCTCCACTTCAATGGCTGGACACACTCAAGAATATATCCTGATTTCACTTTTCACTTTGTTTTCTTTAAATTGTGACTGCCACTAAGTACACAGGTTGGTCTGGTTTCTAGCTCCAACCTGCTAAATAACTTTGTGCAATTCACTCAATCTCTTTAGCTCTCCTTAGTTTCTTCACCAGTAAAGTGAAGAAGTTATAGAAAACATAACATAATAGTAAATGGAATCAAAGTGCTAATAAAGTAAAAGAGTTACTACATTAGGTCCTATATCTGTATCTGTATATCTACTACACATATACTATTTTTAAACTGTCACAAGTTACATGGTACTCTACCATATATGTAAGGCCTACAGTAAAGAAATTATGATCACTTCAGAATCTTTTCCAACATTTAATATGTGTCACTCTCAGGATACAACAACTTTTTCATGCACTCATTTAAATTAATTTAAAATACTACTATAATCAATTATCTTTAACCTGAAAATATATGACCTTTTTCCACTTGACACATAAAAATCAACACATGATATGTAAAAGAACGTTCATGGAAATGTTAATTATAATAGCCAAACACCAGAAAGAACCCAAACATCCACCAACAACAGAATGGATGAATTCTGTCATACTCATTCCAAAGGAATAACACATGATAATGAAAATGAATAAAATAAAACTACATGCAACTATGTAGATGATCTTCAAAACATAATGCTGGGTAAAGGAAGAAAGAATGCATATGATTCCAGACAATGGGGCTCACCAGTGGGCCCATCTGTGTCCCATGCTACCCCACAGGGGCACCCCACAGCTGTAGCAGTGTCACACTGTAGCAATCTAGCACCAACCCAAAGGGAAGTACAAAGGTGGTCGCAGTCTCCAAGCTCAAATCAGGATCCAATATGAGCTCCAAGACTGGCTGTAGGGTCTGGACCCCAGCTCCACCACTCTAGCCACCTTTCTGTGTCTGTGATCACAGCTGCCACCTGCCAGGAACTACTAGACAAAGCACTGGAGACCCTGTGGTTAACACTGGTGATAGATGAGGATGGGACCTCTGTGGACTGCGAGGACTTCTTCCAATTGTTGGAAGAGGATACATGCCTGATGATGCTGGAGTTCAAGCAGAGTTGGAGCCGCAGCAGGAGTAGGTGCTATCATATGGCCTAGGCTGGGAGAAGCCCAAGCACAGCAAGGACATTGCCCTCACTACCTTGAACATATACAAGCAAAACCCTTGAGACCTCTTTGGCCTGAACATCAAAGCCACACTCTACAGGATCTACTCCATGAGTTGTGACTTTCAAGTATTTGGCCCAAAGAAAGTACTCAGGGAGCTCATCCAGTTGAACCTCCATGATGCTGCTGCAAGGCCTGGGCCACATTGCTGGGAATTTCCTCCACCCTTTGCCATGCAGTGGAGGAGGCTGAGCAGTGACAGTGGCAGCAGCAGGGTCCCCTCCATCCCTACTGAGAAGGGGCTCTGAGTTCCTGCCCCAGACTCGTTCCAAGAGATACCCTGTGAGGACTGTGTCAGCATCAGGTTTGGAGACCTGGAGACAGTGCAGACTAGATAACTCACCTGATTTCCCCCATTATTCTCTGACAGCACTGTGATAGGTCCCATCAGCATAATGCTTTCCATGCCTAGCCTATACACTTTCCTCAAGAATGCTGTCCTTTCCTAGCGATCTTTCCAGCCTCCCACTTACCCTGAAAGGCTACAAACTTGTCCCCAGGCATCTTGATCCCATTCTGATTGCAGCTACATCTAAATTCCTTACAACTCCTCCTGTCCCTAAGCTCTTTAATACAGTGAAGTCAGCCCTCTGACTTTACCTTAAGCTCTCTATTTCTTCATACCCTTCCCCTTAAAAATAACAAAAACATTTCCAACAAAAATACAAAAATATTTATCCAAAAAAAGAATACATATGATTCCATAAAGATGAAAAAGAGGCAAAAAGTGAACACACTGCTGAGGAATACACATAAAAATGATAAAATTATATAGAGAATTATCTAGTTATCACAAAAATCAGGACATTGGTTACCTCTAAGGAAAAGGAAGATTATACCAAGAGCTTCTGGAATGTCAGTAATGATCTATGGTTACTGAATGTCTGCTTTATACTTATTCATTTTATGTTTCTATATAGTATTATATTTCATAATAAAAAAGTTTAAAATGATATACTTTCTGAAAAAATATATTGTTAAAGAGAAGGAAGAAAGGGCTCCTCTTTTTTGCTAACAATTTTATTTTCTTGGTCTACATTTCTAATTTTTATTGCAATATTTTAATAATAAAGAAATAAGTTACTATGCCTAATTCTCCAGAATCTTAATAAAGAACAGATTTTACAGGCTTCCCAAATGGCCACAAAAAAAGTACCAGGTCATTAAAGAGTATAAAATCAGTTATTTTGTTAAATCTTTGCTTAGCTCAATGTTGTGCCTGTTGCTTTTTCTTCTTTTCAAGAAAATGTATGCTTACTTTCAAAAAAAACCCTAATTACATCCAGATATTAATTTTATGCAGGCTGCACTCCAAAAAATATATAATAATTTAGCTCAAAAGTAGGAAGAAAAACTTTTAACTCTCACACATTTTAAAACAATTTTAGGAACACCTGTGTTTGCATTCAGTATGAGGGTTCATAATAGGATGGACACAAATATGACACTTGAGATCCAATCCAATGTCACTCTGTGTAAGAATGGTTCACTGTGTGTACTAGAAAACATAATCGCTAGATTATAGGATGGATATACAAAACAAGTTACACTTAAAGTCCACTGTATAAAATGTAATGTAGGGTAACTCACTCAAAATAGATCCAACAGTGTCTAATTTAAATTATACTAAAGATGTTTTAAATAGTTCCTTTGGAAAAACATACAGGGAATTTAAATGATTACAAAAGAGATAATAATAATAATAATCGGACAAATTACAAACATATACACACACATATAATTTAGGAAATCCTAAAAGTTCCATCACCTACAAGCACCCTTCAATGTATGTTTGTTACAACTTTTAGATGCCACTAAACAGGAAGCAGACAATAAAACTTAGAAACAAGACTATCAGCACTTTCATCAGGCTTCAGATATCAACATCACCCATTATGAAAACAGCGCTGCTTTGGTTGTATACTGTTGTTTTTTGTGAATGCAGGCAAGGATTCCCCTCCTTAGTGGGTCCAGCTAACCAGTTATTTGCCCATCTATTAAGTGCCAACTTTAAAAAATTACACTATGTCCAGCAGGGAGCAGCATTACAACATTCATAAGACTTAACCACAACATGAAACCGACAGAAGAAAAAGAAGGAAAAAAACCCACTTACCACAGGTCTTTTCAATGATACATTCAATTTTTAGGCAGTTGCAGGGCTTCCAGAAAAAACATCTAAAGCATGTCTCAAAGCATATATAGGTGATCCATGGTTTCAGGATTCCTAAAGCAGGAAATCAAAATTATATTAAGTAAAGGCTTCTTTCAGCCATATTTAGTTGAATTAGTATATAATATGACTAAATGTCTCTCAGCTGTTAAGGTGCATCTTCCTTATTGGATCAATAGGATTCTGAATTCAGATATTCAATGACACTTCGGATAAAATGATTTTAAAAAGCAGAATACTAAAGTCCTTTATTTACCAGAGAATTTAAGTAGAAGAAAGTAAATGGGTGACATAATATATCAGTCAACCTAGAGAAAACTGGTCAAGGACTTAAAGGAGTTGATAAGCCAACCATATACAGTTCTGATATATCAAATCCTTCTAAACAATTTGCAGGTAATAGAGAGGATATAACATTCATTTCTACAGGTCAGCATGAATGAATATCTAGGGTTAGTTTTAGTTGTAAGAATACAAAGGCAGCAGAGAAGCAGTTTGTAATGCTGGTATGTTAAGCCTGATTAGTCAGATATTTACTGAATATGAGGAATGCACCTGATATTGTAGAAAAACTCCATGACCAGTCATAGTATGTCAAAGGCAAAACATATTATGTTTGATATTCTCCTGGATGTCAAAACCTGCCTCATATTCAACAATAATAAATCCATGTCAGTTCTTACGACTGAGGAAATGATGTATCACCACTGTTACTTGAAACATTAAACAGTTTGCTTTATATGTGTTTACATGCAAAGTTTCATTGTTTACACCAAAACCCAAATTTTTGCCATTAAAAGAAGATAACACATGAATATTTACCTTGAAATGTATATAATATAAATAATAAATATATATAATATAAGTTTGTGTAATATACAATATCACATGTCAATATATCATAAATATTTACTTGCAATTTAATGAATAATACATAAAATGGTTCCCACTATTTTCTACAGGGAAAATGACATGAGAAGCTTGACTTGAGTGTATGATAGCAAGACTACAGTTACTCTCTAATAATCATCATTAATTTGACTTAAGTTGAAAGAAACTCTGATATATTCATCTTTTACTCTTTAATGCTAAGCTAGTCATAGCATTATTTCTTATTTTTTGCTCTCCTTAAAGTCTTCCCCATCCTATTTCTTGCCTTTGCTTTTGTACATTTCACTTTTCTGATACTTCCTCATTTTTGCCAATCTACCTTCCCTCTCCTTTATAATGCATTTCTGTTTCAACCCCAATTTTTGTTTTATTTAATCTCCTCTCTTTATGACCCTAACATCTTTCTTCCCTTTTCTCTTAGGACCCTTAAAAGTGAGGGTTTTTTTTTTCTTTTTTGTTTTTTTCTGTAACAACAATCTGCTTAAATATACTCTTTCATCCACTTACAGGCACTGTGCTTGATCTTAATAATCCCACCTGATTAGAACACTCAACTAAATATACTTAAATTATATTGCTGCTACTCATAAAAATATTTTTTCCTCTGAGTTACTGAAATATTTGAAGAACTCACTAAACATTTTGGAGCCAGTCTTTTTTTTTTTAAAGATTTATTTATTATTTATTTATTTTTGGCTGCGTCGGGTCTTTAGTTGCGGCACACAGGATCTTCGTTGAGGCATGCGGGATCTTTCATTGCGGCGCATGGGCTTCTCTCTAGTTGTGGCGTGCAGGTTTTCTCTCTCTAGTTGTGGCATGTGGGTTTTCTCTCTCTGGTTGTGGTACGTGGGCTCCAGAGCATGTGGGCTCTGTAGTTTGCAGCACACAGGCTCTCTAGTTGAGGCACGTGAGCTCAGTAGTTATGGTGCGTGGGCTTAGTTGCCCGGCTGCATGTGGGATCTTAGTTCCCTGACCAGAGATCGAACCCACGTCTCTTGCATTGTAAGGCGGATTCTTTACCACTGGACCACCAGGGAAGTCCCTGGAGTCAGTCTTAAAACACCCCAAATCTCAAGGAAATCTAATCACACACTCCTTCCATTCAATTTGAGAGGTGATTTAGGATCTTACTATATGGTGTGAATAAATACTGAGTAACAAACTTTTTTAAGTTAACAGAACTTTGCTGCTTTTATTCATGTGTGTGTATGCCCATGTGTACAATATCCTCATCAAAAAGCAAAGACACATTAAAGAGCCCCGTACTTCTAATATATATTATAAAGTCTAAAAAGAAAAGTGATTTCCCTATTCGGCACTTTCAAATCTGAATATTAACATTAACAGTATTAGTGTATGGTGAAATAATCTCACAACAAAATATTATGCAAAACTTTGAGTTTTAAAAATGATAAATAGATTATATAACACATTTATAATATAATTCCTAAAAAGAGAATATAGTGGGTTGAGTAGTGTTCTCCCTTCCCCCCAAACTCATGTCCACTTGGAACCTCAGAATGTGACCCTATTGTAACACTGGATCTTTGCAGATATAATCAAGGTAAGGATCAATATGAGATCATATTAGATTAGGGTGGGCCCTAAATACAATGAGAATGTCCTCAAAGGAGACCGAAAAGGACACACAGAGACACAGAGAAAAAGACAATGTGAAAATGAAGGCAGACATTGAAGTTATGTTGCCACAGCCAAGGAAAGACAGGAGCCACCAGAAGCTGGAGGAAGCAGGGAAGGATCCTCCTCTAGAGCTGTTAGAACAAACATAGCTCTGTTGACACCATAATTTTGGACTTCTGGCCCTGGAAACTGTAATGAAGTAAATTTCTGTTGTTTTAAGCCACCAAGTTTGTGGTAATTCGTTATGGAATTCCTAGGAAATTAAAAAGATTTTGGTACCAGGAAGTGGGGTGTTGCTGTAACAGATAACAAAAAATTTAAGAAAAATAATAATAAGACTGAAGAGACTATTGGTAGATTGCCTTGAAGAGCCAGCTGATATTGGATTGACCAAAAAGTTCGTTCAGGCTTTTCCATAAAATGGTACAGAAAAACCCGGACAAACTTTTTGGCCAACCCAATAGAAATGAGACGTTAAGGAGATTCTGGTGAATGCTCAGAAGGAAGTGAACAGGATGGCTGAGAACACTTGTATCACCTTAGAGAATACACTTATTTGTCAGGAACAGAATGCTACAGAAATATGAACATTAACTGGACTTCTGGTGAAGTCTCAAGAAGGGAATGAGAGATGTTATTGAACACTAGAGGGAAGGCAGTCTTTGTTACAATGTAGTAAAACTGAAATGTGTTCTAATGTTGGGTGAAAAGTAGAACTTGTAAGTGATGAGCCTGAATGTTTAGCTGAGGAGATTTCCAAGCAAAATGTTGAAGGCATGTACTGGTTTCTCCTTGCTGACTATGGTAATATGTGAGAGAAAGGAGATAAATTGAGGCATGAAAAAAGATAAAAGGAGATAAACTGAGAAAGTTAAGCAGAAAGAAATCAGCACTTGATGATTTGGAAAATTCTCAGCATATCTAGATTGCAAAAGATGCTAACATGACAAATCATTAGGAAAATGCAAATCAAAACCACAATGAGATACCACTTCAAACTCATTACAACAGCTATTATCCAATAAATAAAGAAAGAAAGAACAAAAGTTGCTGAGGATTTGGAGAAATTGGAACCTCTCTGTACTGCTGGTGGGAATGCAAAATGGTTAAGCCACTGTGGAAAACACTTTGGTAGTTCCTTACAAAGTTAAACATATGCTTCAGCAATTCTACTCCTCGGTATATACTTAAAGGAATTCTAACAGATACTTGTACTCTGATGTTCATTACAACAGTATACACAATAGGCAAAAGATGGAAACAGAACAAGTGTCTATCAACAGATGTATGGATAAACAAAATGTGCTATATACGTACAATGGAATACTATTCAGCCATAAAAAGGAATGAATTTCTGACACATGATACAAGATGGATGAACTTTGCAAAACACTATGCTAAGTGAAAAACATTATGCAAATGCTAACAAAGAACAAATATTATATGATTTCACTTATGTGAGGTACCTAGATAGGCAAATTCATAGACAGGAAGTAGAATAGAGGTACCAGAGGCTGCGGTGATGGAGTGGGAAGGTTATTGCTCAATGGGTAAAGCATTTCCCTTTGGGATGATGAAAAAGCTCTGGAAAAAAGATAGTGGCAATGTTTACACATCATAAATATACCTAATGCCATTGAATTGTACACTTAAAAATGATTACAATAATAAATCTTATGTTATGTATATTTTTATCACAAAAAGATTTTTCCTATGGGAAAAGGACCCAAGACCTTGAGCCAGATGCAAAGGCTGACATAACTACTTCAACTAGAGAATCAAGACTGAGCTACTGATAAGCTCTAAAATGAACATATTCCAATGCTCAGTGAGGGAAAAAGATCATCATATATGATAGCAATTCATTAATTCCATATGAGTTCATTTAGGAAATGTTAATAGAAAAGGAAACATGAGCTGCTTTTTAAATTTTTTTAAAATAACCTTAGAATACCAAACAGACTACAAAATTAATTTCAAATCTTTCACTCTGGAGAATGATAAAATTATAGTACAAAATGGCCTTTAATTTTTTTTTTTTTAACTTTGCATTTTGGGGAATGAAAAAATATAAAAGGTAAAAACATGGCTTTAAATTTCTAAAGATTTTTAAAAGCAAATATATTTAAATGATTAAAAATCTTGTTTCAGTGCTGGACAACTCTGATAAAAAGTTCTTTAATATGAGTTGAAACTGAACTTTCTATGCTTTGGAGAAACAAAGGGGTCTGATTTCTCTTTCACAAGATTAAGACAGGTCTTCTGAAACTCAAAATCGTTCACCTCTGTGTTAAATTTATGTCTCACTTACTACTTGTTTCATATCACATTCTCGAACCATCCTGGTTACTATGAATTTACTCATTTTATCAAGACAAATATGCCTCATTCCTTACGCAAGTATCCATAAGCTGGCTAAATAAAAGGCTATCTTTAGGAGGATACTAATGCTGAGTTTGGGTCCAGGTACAAATCGTAAATAAGCTTGAATTTTGTCATCAGACAGCTCATCACAGTTGTGAATCCTAGCTCTATCATTTACCACCTATGTGAGAAAGATGGTTAATTTTATCTATCACCTTGACTGGGCCATGCAGTGTCAAGATATTTGATCAAACATTATTCTGGGTGTTACTGTGAGGGTGTATTTGGATGAGATTAACATTTGGATCCTCAGATTAAGTAAAGCAGATTGCCCTCCCTAATGTGCGTGGACCTCATCCAATCCACTGAAGGCCTCGGTAGAATGAAAGGCTGACCCTTAGGCCACTAAAAGGGAGTGAAAAGCAGCAACATACTACAGGTTATGAAAACTTTTTAAAAGATAGAAATAACAGTGATAGGTAGAATAGGGCAGAGAGAGCAACATCCTAGCACAGGGTTTGGCAAACCATGGTTCACAGGGCAAACCTTCCAGGTTACCATCTGCTTTTGTATACCTTGCAAATTAAGACTGGTTTTTATACTTTTAAATGGCTCAAAGAAAAGAAAAGAAGAATATTTTGTGATGTAAAAATTATATGAAATTCAAATTTCAGTGTTCATAAACAAAGCATTATCAAAACACAGCTGTGCTCATTTTTTAATATACTGTCTACAACTGCATTCCAATGGTAACGTTGAAAAGTTATGAAAGAGGACATGTGGAAAACCTAAAATACTTACTATTTAGTCTCCAAAAAAGTGTGTTGATCCCTGTCCAACTACACACACAGGAGAATGTTTCAGGGAAGATGTAACTTTTCTTCCTGTAGAAAGGGGTTGTGGGCTGAACCAACAGTTATGGAGGATAAAAAAAGGTTTAACCTGCCTGAGAGGAATCTGGGCTCCAAAGTATAGTGGTTGAAACCTAGGATAGGATCCTCCTTATCAGGCTATTAGAGACGGACCTGGCCTGTCTGCTTGCTCTCTGCTTATCCACTCTGAGCAAAACACACCAATAAATTAGTCCTACCTATACCCAAAGCAATCTACAGATTTAATGCAATCCCTATCAAAATACCCATGATATTTTTCACAAAAGTGGGACAAATAATCGTAAAATTTATATGGACACACAAAAGACCCCAAATAGCCAAAGCAACCTTAAGAAGAACAAAGATGAAGGTATCACACTCCCTGACTTCAGACTACTACAAAACTACGGTAATCAAAACAGTATGGTACTGGCACAAAAACAGAAATACAGATAAATGGAACATAACAGAGAGCCCAGAAATAAACCCACGCATTTATGGTCAGTTAATCTATGACAAAGGAGGCAAGAATATACAAAGGAAAAAAGAGAGTCTCTGCAATAAGTGATGCTGGGAAAACAGGACAGCTACATGTAAAAGAATGAAAATAGAATATTTTCTCATACCATAAACAAAAATAAACTCAAAATAGATTAAAGACCTAAATCTAAGACCAGAAACCATAAAACTCCTAGAAGAAAACATGCAGAACACTCTTTGACATAAATTGTAGCAATATTTTTTGGATCTGTCTCCTAAAGCAAAGGAAACAAAAACAAACATAAACAAATTGGACCTAATTAAAGTTAAAAGCTTCTACAGAGCAAAGGAAACCATTGACAAAACAAAAAGAAAACCTACTAAATTGGAGAAAATATTTGCAAATGATATGACTGATGAGGGGTTAATATCCAAACTATATCAACAGCTCATACAACTCAATATCAAAAACAAACAAGCAAACAAACAAAAAAACCCTAAACAACCCAATTTAAAACTGGGCAGAAGATCTGAATAGACATTTTTCAAAAGAAGACATACAGATGGCCAACAGGCACATGAAAAGATGTACAACATCAGTAATCATCAGAAAAATGTCACTCAAAACCCCGATGAGATATTACCTCACAACTCTCAGAATGGCTATCATCAAAAAGACCACAACTAACAAATGTTGGTGAGGAGTCTGAGAAACGGGAAACCTCATATACTGGTAGTGAGAATGTAAATTGGTAGAGCCACTATGGAAAACAGCATGGAGAGTCCTCAAAAAAATTAAAAATAGAACTACACGTTCCAACAGTTCCACTTCTGGATATATATCCAAAGAAAACAAAATCACACAATTTGAAAAGATATATGCACCCCAGTGTTCACAGCAGCATTATTTACAATAGCTAAGATATGAAAGCAATCTAAGTGTCCATCAACAGATGAATGGATGAAGAAGATGTAGTATACATATACAATGGAATATTAGTCATAAAAAAAAGAAATTCTGCCATTTGCAACAACATGGATGGACCTAGAGTATATTTTGCTTAATGAAATAAGTCAGACAGAAAAAGACAAATACTGTATGTTATCAATTATATGTGAAATCTAAAAAATAAAATGAATGAATATGACAAAACAGAAACAGACTCATAGATATAGAGAATAAACAAGTGATTACCAGTGGGGAGAGGGGTGGGGGGGAGGGGCAAAATAGGGGTAGGGGATTAAGAGGTACAAACTACTATGTACAAAGTAGAGAAGCTACAAGGATATACTGCACAGCACAGGCAATATAGCCAATATTTTATAATAACTTTAAACAGAGTACAATCTATAAAAATACTGAATCACTATATTGTACACCTGAAATTAACATAATATTGTAAATTGACATACTTTAATAAAAAAATACTAAGTCCTACCTACCCATAAGGAATTCCCATCAGTATTCTTTCCATTTAGGGTAATTTGCTAGAGAAAGAAAAGAAGAGAAAACCCACTCCAGTTATCTATATTATTCAACTGGTCATATATCAACATGAATGAGCAACCAAGGATCAGCAACATTTAAGGAAACCACAAGAATGAAAAAGAAGGCCCATGATGAAAAACAGAACAAGCAACTCTGGAGAAATCAGAGGTAATTCAGGGAGGAAAATAAAAGGAAAATAATTCTATTTAACATCTTCAGAGATATTAGTTAAGATATTGTATCTATGCGACAACAGGCATATGAAAGAGTAGAATTAAAACAACAAAGAGTAGAGTTTAAAGAAATTTAAAATAGAATGCCTGTCCACCACCAACTCCCCCCACATATACAAAAAAATAGAAAAGTTGAAACAAAAGTTGAAGAAATACAGAATAACAACCCAAGGAGGGTAATAAGCTCTCTAAAATGTTACAGGAAAAGACCCCCAGGGAATACAGAGCAGGAAAAAGAAAAATAAATAGATCCCTAGATACATCTTTCATGTAGAGCAGAGGTTGTCAAACTAGGGCCCATAAGCCAAATCCTGCCCACTCCATTTTAGCAAATAAGGTTTTACTGGAACACAGCCATGCTCATTCGTTTACATGTTGTCTATGGTTGCTTTTTTGCTACAACAACAGAGCTAAGTAGTTGCAACAGGGACCATATGGTCTGCAAAGCCTAAAATATTTACTATTTGGTCTTTCATAGAAAAATTTTGCTAAATATTGATCTAGAGCTATGCTGTCCAATACAGCAGCAACTAGCCAAAAGTAGTGTTTAAATTTAAATTATTAAAACAAAATTAAAAATTCAGTTCCTCAATCATATCAGCCACATTGTAAGTACGCAATAGCCATATGTGTTTAATGGCTATTATACTGGTCAGTGTAGATATAGAACACTTCCATCAACACAGGAAGTACTACAGGACAGGGCTTACCTGGAAATTATAATATAATAAGCCACTACAGCTATATTTTAATTATTGCCTTTAAAAGTGCTACAATGAACAACAAAAAATACCTAAGAGAAGCAGGAAGAAAGATTAAATTCAGAAAAAGACAAAAATTAGTAATATTAGAAAAGGAAATAATTAATGCCTAAATCTAAGGCATCATTCTATGAAAATAGCATTAAAATAGATTTTTTTTAATCCTTTAAAGTTACTGAGAGAAAAATCCAAAGATATAGCATTACAAATGAGAAACTAAATATCATAATGGATATGGACGAGATTATGAAACAACTCAATGTAGAGAATGCAATTAATTAATGCTACCAAATTTGAAAATAATTTTAAAAGTGTTTCCTAATAAAATATAATTCAAAGAAAGGTAGAACAAGAGCTGTGAACAAAAAAGTTAATAAAAATGTTGTGTAATTTAGTTCTGAATTTACGATGAAAATGTTTGCTAGGATTTTTAACTTTCATCTTATCCTACAAGAAACTTCATATTCTTAAACTGGGAAATAGCAGTCAAAATATTTCCCTCTGCTAATACTACTTATTGGGCCAAGAAATATGTATTTCTTCAGAGGGGATCAGCACTAGTCTAAATGATCTTTCATGCAAAATCAGTAGATGTGATGTAAGAAGCTTCACGAGGAATGGTTTTAAATATCTGGCCTTTCCCTGGGGTCCCATAATTATTCATACTGTGGAGGAATTGATACCTCATCAGAAATGTCCAGGATAATTAGAATAATGCATGGGCTTAGATTAGCACCGCAGCTTTATGCCTGTGAGACTCCTCTAGTTGACACAGGAAAGGGGCACCAGGCATTAGTCAGCAGTTGTTAAATTCCTTACTTGGGCTCCATGCAAAGAAGAACAACAGTCCCCAATTGGGAGATACACCTATGCTGGGCCATTCTACCTCTGGAATTTCTTTTTCCTTTAACACTAAAAATTTTTAGTGTTTTAGTGTTTACCACTAAAAATGTCTTGTTCACATTTATAGACACATTTACTTGAAAAATCTCCTTGAACCAAAACATGTTTATCTTTTGACACATCTACCCTATTACACTGAATATTCCCAGATGAGTATATAGTGGATTTTTAAATTTTAACTTAAAATCCCAGTTTTCTGCTTATACTTAAGAATCCACTACAATTGGGATGAACGTAAGTTCTCATGTGCCCTGGACAGTCCCAGATTACACCTGCTTTCCTGGCATCCAATAATTCATGTATTTCAGCACTCTCAAAAGTGTTCCAAAAATTATTGAGGAAATCTGAACAAAAAGTAAAAAATGTTTTAAAATAAATGATGAAAACATAAAATGTTAAAAGTTGTAGGATACAACTAGAACAGTGCTTGGGGAAAATCACCCTTAACTATAAATAGTATACTAGAAAAGAAGAAAGGTGGAAAATCAATGAATTAAGCTTTTATCACAAGAGAGAAAACCCAAAATTTCAGCAAATCAAAACCAAAGAATGTAGGAGGAAGGAAATAATAAGAGCAATAATCAATAAAATAGAAAGTAAAAAATTTTACAAAAACAGGGAAAAAATTTAAAAGCCAAAAGTTGGGTTTAAAAAAAAAAAAGATTAATAAAAATGAAAAATCCCTAGCAAACCTAAAAAAGAAAAAAAGAAGAAACACAAGTAACCAATATCAGCAATAAAGAAATCATTTACAGTCACTAAAAAGTAAGCTCATAACAGACGAACCCTCCCTTAAGTATCAGGACAAAATACAAGAACAATTATGTGAAGGCTCTACAGATTGAACAGAACAAGATTTTGTTGGTGAGTCAAACTTGTAAGAAGGGATTTCCAAAGGGTGAGCATCTTACTTTTACTGATTTAGCTTGAGTGCAGTGCAGTACAGGTGGTTAAAATTCTGAGAGAAAAGAAGTCATCCTCCTGGAGAACCTGAAGAATCATACACTAACCAATGGAATGGTAAGTCCAGAAAAGTCTACCTAATATGTGTGACTCTATTTACTGAAAAAGTAATGTTCAATATGGCAGGGAAAGAACTGTCTTTTCAATAAATGGTGCTAGGTCAATAGGATATCTATGTAGGAAAAACAAATACACCTTCAGCCCTGCCTCACACCAAAGACAAAAAAAAATCAATTCCACCAGCATGCAGACTCAAATGTTTAAAAGTAAACAGCAGGGCTTTTAGATGAAAATATTGAGATTATCTTTGGACTCTTGGGAGTAGGCAAACCTAGCCATAAAGTGCTAGACATAAGGAGAAAAACTAATCCTTCAGAATACATTTTGACTAAAATCAAAAGACGATGAACCGGTTTGCAAGGCAGAAATAGAGACACAGATGTAGAGAACAAACATATGGACACCAAGTGGGGGAAAGCTGGGGTGGGGGGCTGGTGGTGGTGGGATGAATTGGGAGATGGGATTGACATATATACACTAATATGTATAAAACAGATAACTAATAAGAACCTGCTGTATAAAAAAAATAAATTTAATTAAATTAAAAGAATACGAAAAGGAAAGCCACAGACTAAGAGAATATATTTGTAACACATTTATTTGAAACTGAACTCTTAACCAAAATATAAAAAGAACTCCTACAAATCCAGATTGAAAGACAAACAATGCAATTTTTAAAAATTGGCAAAGACACAAATAGACTCTTCACAGAAGAGGTTATCCAAATGGCCAATAAACATAAGAACAGGTGCTCAACTTCATCAGTTCAAATCCAAATGAAAATGTCATACCATAATCCTCCCCAAATGGCTAAAATGAAAAGAAAGACAATACTAAGTGTTGGTAAGGATGAGAAGCAACCAAAATTCTCTAACATTCCCGGTAAGAGTGTAAATTGGTACAACCATGTTAGAAAAATGTTTGGCCACAAATAGTAAACTAGCCAAATCCCTTTCAACAGTAGAATGGATAATGAATTGTGACACAGTTACACAATACTATATAGCAATACTATACAGTAACAAATACTCCACAACTGTACACATTAATAACAGACATTTCATAAATATAACAGTGAGCAAAAGAAATCCAACACAAGAGTAAATGGTGTATGGCCTCATTTATATAAAATACAAAGACAGCTAAAACAATCTGTGATGTTGGAACTCAGGACTGGGATTTCCCTTTATGAGTATACTGACAGGAAGCAAAAAGGGATTGCATGGGGTCCAAGAACTCCCTCTGTGCAGGCATGACCCTGGCATTCACTCATTCAATTATGCTGCCAGAATACTATCAGGCCCCATGATAAGCCTCACCATTTCTGTTATATGCTTTACATGCACAGACACAATGGTAATATGAGCCCTCGGTCTCAGAAAACTCAAAAGGCCAACCAAAGGGGTACGCACTTCTGTCATGGGGCGCTAGTTGCTTATCATGACCATTATGTTTTCTGGTGTACCTTTAATAGGTCACTGAAGTCTTTCAATTGTACCTGCAGACTTCTCAGAATACCCTTGCGGAAATGGTCCCACTATTTGGCCACAAGGGTGATATACACGCTGTTTATGAAACTCTCAGACTGAGATTTTATATAGCTGATTTCCTTGTACTTTGGACACTTTTTTTTTAGGGACTTTATTATAGAGCAGTTTTAGGGTTACAAAAAATTAGGAGGAAGGTACAGAAATTTCTTATACACTCCTTACACCACACATGTATAGCTTCCCCCATTATCAACATCATTCCCCAGAATGGTGCATTTTTTACCAAGGAGGAACCTACACTGACCCATCATAATCACGCAAAGTCCATAGTTTACCACAGAGTTCTTTATTGATGCTGTACATTCTGTGGGCTTGCACAAAAGTATAATGACATATATCCATCATTATAATACACAGACTATTTTCACTGCCCTAAAAATCCTGTGCTCTGCCTATTCATCTCTCCCTGAAACCATCTCTGCCAATCACTGATCTTTTTATTGTCTCCATAGTTCTGCATTTTCCAGAATGTCACATAGTTGGAATCAGTATGTAGCTTTTTCAAATTGGCCTCTTTCACTTAGTAATTTGCATTTGAGGTTTCCCCATGTCTTTTAATGGCTTAAGAGCTTGTTTGTTTTTAGCGCTGAATAATATTCCATTGTCTGGATATACCACACTTTATTTATCCATTCACCTACTGTAAGACATCTTGGTTTCTTCCAAGTTTGGGCAGTTATAAATAAAGCCTCTATAAACATCCATGTGGAGGTTTTTATATGGATATGTTTCCAACTCCATGGGGTGAATGCCAAGGGGGCACAATTGCTGGATCATATGGTAAGAGTATGTTTAGTTTTGTAAGAAACCTCCAAACTGTCTCTCAAAATGGCAAAAGCATTTCGCATTCCCACCAGCGCTGTATGAGAGTTCCTGTTGCTCCACATCCTCACCAGCATTTGGTGATATTAGTGTTCAGGATTTTGGCCCTTCTAATAGATGTGCAGTGGTATTTCAATGTTGTTTTAATTTGCATTTCCCCTGATGACATATGATGGGAAGTATCTTTTCATATGCTTATTTACCATCTGTATATCTTCTTTGGTCAGGAGTGTCAAGGTCTTTCGCCCATATTTAAATCAGGATGCTTATTATTATTGAGTTCTTTGTGTATTTTGGACAACAGTCCTTTATCAGATGTGTCTTTTGCAAACATTTTCTACCAGTCTGTGGCTTGTCTTCTCATTCTCTTGATACTGTCTTTCACAGAGCAGAAGTTTTTAATGAAGTTCAGCCTGTCGATTATTTCTTTCATAGATTATGCCTTTGGTGTATCTAAAAAGTCACTGCCATACCCAAAGTAAGCTATGTTTTCTCCTATGTTATCTTTTAGGAGTTTTATAGTTTTGTGTTTTACACTTAGATATGTGATCGACTTTGAGTTAATTTTCCTGAAGTAAAGTCTGTGTCTAGATTTATATACTTATTGATTTTTTACATGTGTATGACTAGTTGTTCCAGCACCATTTGTTGAAAAGACTATATTTGCTCCACTGTATTGTCTTTGTTCATTTGTCTAAGATCAGTTGACTATATCCATGTGAGTCTATTTCTGGGTTCTCTATTCTGCTCCACCAATCTCTTTGTCTATTCTTTTGCCAATACTTTATAGTAAGTCTTGAAGTCAGGTAGCATCAGTCCTCCAACTTTGTTCTTCAATATGGTGTTTCCTATTCTGTATCTTTTGCCTCTCCATATAAACTTTCGAATCAGCTTGTTAATATCCAAAAAATAACCTGCTAGGATTTTATTTGGGATTGCGTTGAATCTACAGATCAACTTGGGAAGAAATGACATAATGAAAATATTGAGTCTCCTATCCACGAATATGGAATATCTCTCCATTTATTTAGTTCTTCTTTGATTTGGTTCATCAGAGTCTTGACCTTTTCCTTATACAGATCTTATACACTTTTTGATTCATACCTCATTATTTTATTTTGGGGGATACTTATGTAAATTGTATTGTTTTTAATTTCCAATTCCACTTGTTCATTGTTAGTATATAGGAGCTTATTTTATTTTGATATCAAGGTCAGAAGGTTTTACTGAGGATGTGTAGGTTGAAGTGAGATTTGAAGGATAAATAGAAGTTAACTAGTGGCCTTTTGGATGAAGGGAACAAGGTGAGTACAGGAGAATAAATGAATGATAGAGTGAAGAGAGTAAGGGAATTTATAGAGTGATGTGACTAGAGAGCTAAGTAGTGGAAACCAAATGCATGTCCTTAAAAGTTTTGTTTTTATACTATATGATCAGACATCTATTTTGAAAGGATTGGGATGGCTCTTGAATGGAGAATGTACTGCAGGAGAACCAAAGATGAGAGCTAAATGCTCTAGAATGGATTAGGGAGTTACTGAGAAGTAAACTCCATAAGTCTTGGTAAGAGACTGGCTACGGAGGAATGAAGCTTAAGAGAGGAATTGAGTATAGTGAGTTGGCTCAGGCAACTAATTCTACAAACGGTCTTATCATTTACCTAGATACAAAACACCAAAGTTCAGTCTGGGGCATTATGAGTTTGAGGTCCCATTAAGACTTTCAGAAAAAAGGTAAATATCTGAATTTATGATTCTCAAGATCAGAGAAGCAATCTGGACTATAAATATGTTAGTCATTGGTATATAAATAGGAACTAAGGTCCTGGGAATGGATGAAGGTAAAAATATGGAACAAGAAAAGAGAAAATGGTCTTAAAAACTCCAAGATTTAATGGCAAAAAGGAAAACAAAGAGTCTTATGTTCATTTACACTTTTTAGCCATTGAATTTAGCCTCCTCCTTTCAAATACTGATCCCTTTCCTGTGCTCCAGATTCCATTCCTTCTACCTCATTCAGGTTCTTTTCCTCATCCATTGCCAAGAATGTTTTCCAGTAGCTTCATCTCTCTCTCTCTCTCTTCCTTCCCCTCTCCTTCTCCCACACAAGAAAACTGCTCCCTTAAACCTCTGTCATCTCCCTCTACCCGCTTCACAGCAAACCCTTCTAAAATGTAAAATGGTCTACTGTTATGGAATATTCAACTTCACTTCCCATTCAATTCCAAACAGAATTATTTGACTTTTCAGTATGCTACTCCATCAAACCTGCTCTTAACAAAGCCAAAAATAAATCATTATTACTAAATCAAGTAAACAGTTTCCAATTCTTATTTTACTTTCTCCTCCTCTGCACAGCTTTCAAGTGTTCATGTTCCCCAAAGTTTATTCCTGGTTCTTTTTTCTTCTCACTCTAAAGTATACATTTCCTTGGTGAGCTTATCCATTCCCTTAAGGTAAACTCCCACCATGGGCTAATTAATTTTTAATATATATGTTTCATCTAGAGATCCCTCTCTCACATAGCCTGCTGTGTATTGGACATCTCCACTTGGATACTCCACAGGTATTTTACTCCAATTAAATACATTCAATAAAAAAACGTGATCTCCCATTCCCTAAAACAACCAACCGCACAACTATAAAGTTCTACTGTTCCTCCTTTATTCTTTATCCTCCACCATCCAGAAAGCTGCTCAATACAGAAACCTGTTAGTCATCTTTGATTCCTACTGTCAACCTTCCTTGGTCATATCAATTCCACCCATTATAGTAATCTCTTGATTCATTCCATTCTCTTTATCCCAATCACACTTAGCCAATCCATTCTCTTGCAGGATACTTTTTAGCCAAACGTAACGATCAAATATGATTATTATGTCATTTCTTTACCTGAAATTTTTCAATGATTTCCCATTATCCTTAAGGAAAAAAAAATTCATCTTAAAAAAAATCAATTAGACTTTTATCTAATTTCTCTAGTCTCCTCTTCTCTTAGCACTATGCATAAATTATGAGAACTATTTGCACAGTAGCAATGAGAGCAGATTTACTGAAGGAGGGGAGGGAGCTTCCTTCTCAGGGTAAACTTACCCAGGATTCTCTATCTCAGTTCAAGTTATGTATTCTGTATTTGTCCTCCACAGCATTTAGAGTATACTTTATTATCCTATCCACCCACCTATCTCTCCCAACTGTGAACTCAAAGAGGGTAGAGACTAAGTATTCTTTCTCCTGTAAGCTAGTACATAGCACACTCCATGAGATTTACTATGTGCTCAGTAAATAATTGTTATTAATCATTTAACACCACACTTAAACATATACCCTTTTAATTCTTCCCTTCCATAAAAACTTCATTTATTCCAATGTTTATATTATACTCTACATACTGGTACATTCAAGTATTTGGGATTATTTGCTTTGAGAGCAAAGGTTTTGTCTTTGTAAAAAAAAAAAAATAGGACAGATTAATTTATTCTATGATAATGTTATACCAAAGATATATCCTAATTTCAGGAATGCCTTGGTGCACACATATGTCATGCTTCCTGGATTACAGTTAAAGCTGAAAAACAATTTTTCACTTCTAGTAATAAGGTTTAGAAAACTAAAGGCTGAAGTCGGGGCTTCCCTGGTGGCGCAGTGGTTGAGAGTCTGCCTGCCGATGCAGGGGACACGGGTTCGAGCCCTGGGCTGGGAAGATCCCACATGCCGCGGAACAACTAGGCCCGTGAGCCACAACTATTGAGCCTGCGCGTCTGGAGCCAGTGCTCCGGCAACGAGAGGCCGCGACAGTCAGAGGCCCGCGCACCGCGATGAAGAGTGGCCCCCGCTCTCTGCAACGGGAGAAAGCCCTCGCACAGAAACGAAGACCCAAAAACACAGACAAGAAAAAAAAAAAAAAAAAAGTCTGAAGTAAAGATTAGAAAACAAGGGAATACGTAGTAAAGAAACCTATAAAAATTCAATATTTGTAGTACTTCAAAGTTTTCAGAGCAGCAAAACTATCTGAGAAGTTCCTATTTGATATTAGATTGCTTTGTCACTTTTTGTTTTGGTCTTCTTAGTATAATTATTTACTACAGGACAAAATTAACATATATTGTTCAATGTGCTCATTGTAACTGCTATGGTGTTTTCTATGTGTTAATCTTATCTCCCCCAAATGAGAACAGTTTTTACTTCTATAGGCCTAAAATGACAAAGTTAGCTCCAAGCAGACAGTAAACACTCAACAGCTATTTACTGAACAATTTAGATTACAGATTTATACTGGTGAGATTCTAAATGAAAGCATCTAAACTTTGATCAAGCTTTGCAATTGATATATTGTTAAATAGCAAGGTGTCGTTTTAGTTTTTCTTTTCTGAACGTTTTTCTTTAAAAAACAAACAAAACCCAAAAACCTTCCCAAATGAAAAACTCTAGTCACTATTTAGCAATATAATCTCAGTTTATCAAATAGAATCAGCCAAAAAGTCTTAACAGGTCACTGAGATTTAAAACAATTCAACGGCAAGAATTTCCATGAAGTCTGGATGTATTTTAAAAGTATCACAGATCACTATCAAAACCAACAATAACTATTAGTGCAAGCATAATTTGTGAGTCTTTTTTAGTTTAGACACTTGTCAATCATGAATGCCTTTAAAAATCAGTTACTCCAGTCCCCTACCCCCGGCCAGCTCAAAATTTTGAAAACAAAATTTAAATCGAAGGACGCAGTTCTAAATTACATGTTTTTTTCAATTTTAATAGGAATTAAACTTCCTATTCTAATAAGCTCTTGATTCAGAGTTCATAAATCACTTGAAAAAGAAAGCACGTACACATCTAACTCTTATCAGTTTTTCGGGGAAAAAAACCCCTGAAGTATTTTCTGTTGTTTGCAGGTGCCTTAACAGCAAACGACAATTAAACGTGTGAACAAGGTTGTCAGAGTAACACTTATCATTCACACCACTTATGGAAAGGCGCTCTAAGACTTCCAGAAGCACTAATTAAAATTAACGAAAGCTACTCACGGCGACTTGTCAGAGGGGTACATTTTGTCATTTGCTGTTTGAAACGGGGGAAAACCAAATCGCCTCAAAGCTCAGGAGTTTTTACTCTAACGTCTAAATCCAACCCACCTGTCACAGGCACTGAGGAACCAAGCCCAGGGGCTCAACAAGCAAGTCGCTAAGGTAAGAGTTCCAATCCCTTCCATATTACACAACCATTCAGAAAAAAACCTGAAGAGCATGGCGGAGGGAATTTTCTCCCAAAAAAATCAGAAAAGGGGTGGGATAGAGTATCCTCTTTAATACTGAGCGGAGAAAAGTGCAAGGTCCTACTGGTATTTGCTTGATATACCGCTCCACCAGCCTTTTCTTTAACTCAGCGTGAATGAGGGCACTCAAAACGAGAAAAATGTTGCATGATATTACCCACCTCTAGTCTCAAAGAACTCCGAAGGCTCTCAGCCAGTACTCATGTGGATCTCTTTCTCACCTGGGCCTTGAAGAAGTCCGTCGTCCTGACGTAGAATGCACTTTTCAGTAATACGCCTTGCCATTGGTTGACTCGGGAGGGAACTCTTACTCCTATTGGCTTCGGGAGCCGAGGAGGCGGCAAGGAGGCGGGAGTTTGGGGCTGGCTCTGACAGACCCGAGGCTTGAGCTCCCAGAGTTCCTATTGGGTCAACGCGCGAAGCGTCAAGATGGCGGCAGCGGCGACCTGCGGCACCGGCACCAGGAGTACTGGGTCTGTGGTGGTGGCGGCTAGCAGGAACAACGTCACCAGCTTCCAGCGGAGGGGTCCTAGAGCCAGCGGTACCGACAGCGGCTGCTCTCGACTGGTGTCCATCGCGGGGACACGACCGTCGGTGCGGAATGGACAGCTGCTGGTATCAACCGGGCTCCCAGCCCTGGACCAGCTCCTAGGTCGGTTCAGAACGGAGATCTGGGTTCAACAGAGGGAAAACTAGGGTGGGGACCTGCCCGGGGGAGCCACCCTGACCCCACATCTCTCTCTGACCTCTCAGCCTTCGGACGTGGAGAGGATAGCCCGGTCTGATGGAGATGGAGGGGAGGAAGGGTTGCATGGAGACTTCTAAATGCTGTTAACTAAATCTGTTTTCGTGCTCCCACTTCCTACTCTGGTGCCCGCCAGCTTTTTTCTAGATTACGACAGGAAACCTACATGCTTTTACCCTGACATGCTTCCTAGTCAAGGGGACTCATTAATGTTTGGAGACGGTTTGGCATTGATCTAGTATCCCGTCCTGGTCTGTGAATGTACCCTTCTGCCAACCCCAGGTAGCTCACGGTTTGGACTAACAAGAGTTTGTATCAGTTGTGAGAGATGGGCTTCATTAGAAAATGCTGAAGAAAGTAACTTCCCCTCTTCGCCACCAGGCTGCTTATCTCCTGGTTCTGAATCTTTAAACAAATTATACTGAGTTTAAGAGAATGTGTGTTAAAGGCTTATGTGGATCCAAAGTAGTTAAAGCCGGTCTTTGACCTTAGCAGTCATACCCAGCATCTGCGTTAAATATATGCATATTTGTTTTTGTTATTTTTTCTTCTATATATTTTGCTTCCCAGAGTTACATCTCAAACAATATGTTTAAAATTAATTCACATTTGACAAGAAAAGAAGTCCAGTTTTTAGGCTTTCCTGTATAATCTCTGGAATTTTTCATAAGAAGGCTACTAAAGAATATGCTTGATTCATAACTTATGTTGAAAAGATTGAACAGATAAGATTGGTAGGACAAAGCTGCGGTGTTAATAAGGCTTGTAAATTAGTTAATTCCTATCAGAATGCTACTTTACTAAAAGTGGTCCATGTTTATATTTCATAACATTTTTATAGGGTGAGATGTGTCAGTTAAGCCTTGTACACTTTCATAAAATATTACAAATGCCATTGCTTGTTCTTGTACTTCCCTTGACATTTTTCTCTCTGTAATTTTTTTCCCACGGGTAGGCTCTTCAGATAGGTTTAGTGCAATAGAAAATGACGAGGCCAATGAAAAAGAGTATGGCTTCTTGCCTCTGTTATTTCATGACCTTAACTGGATCCTGGTTATTTCTACATAAATCTAAGTATTTTCCCTTAATTGTTTCAAGACTGTTGCCTTCCTCAATTGCATGGTACTATAAACAGAAATGATTCAAAATATCTAGTTAGCAAATATTTGTCTCATTTTCTTTCCCTTGTGAACCTTACTTGGTGTCGTCCTATATTTAAACTTAAAGCTTGGAGGCTGTTCCTAGTCTTTAATTTTTTTTTTTTTTTTCCTTTTTGTAACTCAGTGGAGATATGTAACTTCATTCACTTGATCTTGAAACTCTCCAAACAAAAAGTTCACATTTTTAACATTATACTTTCAGTTCCTCATTAGAATAACAAAATGTGCCTAGCACAGTACCTGGCACGTAGTAGATTCTAAATAAGTTCTTGGTTGAAGGAAAAATAATGTGTAGGAAAAAACCTGGACAAGAGTTATGAAACACATAGGATGGAATTATGTGTTTGAGTTCTAAAATCAGACTCAGAGATTAACTAACATGAACAGGGTCACAAAACTAGTGACAATCTGGGCTGATCTTTGAGCTCCACGTTTAGTGCTCTGCACTATGCTGCAACTGTTTGAAATTTCTGAGAACTCTTTTCAAGTGTTTTTAACCATTTATTGAATCTAAGCCTAAAGATTTAACCATATAGTCTCTTAAAGCACCCACCAGAAAGGTGACCCAAAGCACCTTCCTCATGTGTTTCTACAGTGATATAAACTTGAACTGTAATTTAAAATTTTTCCAGATTTGCTTGGGGATGGGGACTCTAATAATTTGACTCTAACAAGCTTATGCTAAAAATTAGTGTTCATTAAGATGATTGAAATAAGCATCAGTTTTTGGATATTTTGAAATATGTTTTGCATGTGTACAGTTAATTCTCAAATTGCACAGAAGTTGAAGACATTGTTATAATAGGAGTTACTACATTTGGAATAATAAACTGTCCAGAAGTATTTCAGTTGTTAACTTCTTAAGGCATTTTTGTATTTTGATTTTCTATTGTGTGTGGCCCTATGGAGCAAACCCTATACATTTGTTTTTCATTAAACCATTATTTGAATGTGAAACATTTGGCTGCTAATGTGTATACACAAAAGTAAAAGCAATTCAGATTATATTGTTGTTCTAAAATGTTATTTGACTCAGATTGTGACAAGTCTAATATAAACATATTGTGACAAAATGTAAGGATAGTAGGATTTTATGATATTAGAATGATGAAACTATACTGTGATATTGTGATTCTTGCCTATATATATTCTGTGGTTACTGCGTAACAAGTAAATATTGTATTGTCACTGACGTACACTGCAGTGATATTTTACTACTGCCACTGTGACATTATTGTAATTTTAAGTGCAGATGCAAAACATATTTGAAAGGCATAATATAGGCTAATTGAATATTAGTTATTTGATGATATGCTAATATTTCCATTGCTTACTCCGAAGTGTTTTATAAATTTGAGAATTCCCTATTACTGCATCTTTTACATGATCTAATTGTATTAAATATTTTTGCTCTGACAGCTTATTTTATTGTTAGATATCGATATACCTTTCCCAAGTTGGCTAATTTTTTAAGTTCTGAGATTTCCTAACCCAGTTTCTCAATCCTGCCTTTCCAGGACATTTATGTTGTTATTTGAGGTCCCTATATGTAAATATTTCATTTTTCTTCTTCCAGGAATTTCCAAAGAGAGATTATACAGTAGGTAAAGGATTCTGGCAGAATTTCACTTTTTCTAGGATATATAGTCCATTTTAGGACCCTATTAACCCCAGTCTCATCCTTCAAAAAGATATTCGAAGGAACGATGACTTCTCAGGTTTAACTGGCTTAACTCTGTGCTGTTCAGAACTTTTTAAATTTTGACAGTCAAGTGAATGGAAATAGAGATTAGGGTTAAATAATAGTCCAGGAAGAGGACTCTGAAGAAGCTTGAGGGTAGCTGCCATTTTCAACACTGCTGTGAAAAAATAAATACTGGTGGTTGTAGTTCCTTTGCTCCACTATATCTTAATCTGGAGTGTGGAATGATATGCATTGATCTTGGATTATATATTTAACATAATCCTGGTTATGACATTTTAACAATTGATAGCTGTACATTTAAAGTAAAAGTAGCTTATTCCTTTGTATTGCTATGTAAAATTGTTTTGTGTAATTTAATCTACAGAACCATTCTCATTGCTGATGGCTTGTCTTTTTTGATTCCCATATTTGCCCTGCCAATAGTTGTGATAATCAAGAGTTGTTGGGATGTTTCATACCTCCTAGAGAGAGAAGAAAAAGTAGACCTGTTAATGACAGAACTGCAATTTAATTTGAAGTGTGGCATTAGTTAAGTAGTTAAGGACATTGCCATGAACCAAGAATATGAACTGGTTTTTTACGTTGCATTTTCCCTAAAATGCCTTTCTATAATTTTAAGCAAAACCATTTATAGAGAGCACTGGAAAGGACTGGTATAAATCACTTATCTTTCCTGACTTTTATTTCTTTTCCCTTTTACTTCCTCTAACTTTGAAAAAGGAGTTGCCCTTGTTGTAAAATAAGATACCGCTTCTGGACCTTAATATTCTAATATATTAATTTGACCTCATTTACCCTAAATTTATAGCTTAATTAAAGAGTTTTTTGGGGAAGTGTGTGGGATTGAATTTTCTCCCTCTAATATATCACTTTCTAACTTCACATGAATTTTTTTTTAATTCTTTCCTTCATATTTAAAAAAAAATAGAAAGATATTGACACTTAAAACCTTAAATTTTCTGATGTTTTTATGCTATCAGATTTTTTTCTAGTTTTAAGACAAAATGCTGTCATTTTTTTAAAATGTGAAAGCTTGATGAAATTAATACTTTAAGATATCAGACTTACAAAGTATCTTCAAGCTTTCAAACTCATGTAGTCTTACAAGTTGATAAAATATTCTACCCATATTTTTTAGTAAGCTGGAGAATAACTTAAATATACTTCTTAAAAAGGTCCAGAAGTAAAACCAACAGTTTATTTGCTTAGTGACTTAGAATATTGATGATTTCTCTAAGATATGATTAAAGAGAAGAGGAGACCATAAACAATACCATTTTACTCCTTTGTATGTTTCATTATAGAGATAAGACGAGTGCTTACTTAACCCATTACTTACATGTCAGACATTTTAGTGGACTATTAGGAACTATTTTATTTCTATTTTAATTGGGAACTATTAGTGTGAAATCTGTGTTGCTTTTGAAGTTACTAATGGATTACTGAATTTAAAGATGTATTAAAACTAACTTTTGTTGAACATGCCACGTCAAGACATCTTGTCATGGTTGGTTGTTGAAGCTTTTCAATTTTTGGTAGGGAGCATGACTACAAACTTATTCAAATTTACTCTAGTTTAAAATATAACTAGAACCTCAGTATATCAAGTGAGTTATTTCAAAATACCTTATACAGAAGTATTTTGGGGAAATGTGGGGTCTTGTCACACACTAAAATGAAGTTTGGAAGACTAGAGGAACTTTGCTGCTATGTGTGTGTGTATGTACATGTCAAATAATTTTACCTCATATACATAGAATAAAAACTTGATTTACCAATAATTAATAAGGTGGCTTCTTATTTCCCATGACCAACCTTCCAAATGACCAACGTTTACTAGGGCCAATTCAAATTTAAGTCTAGTGAATTTACATTATATAGCCCATTAGAAAAAAAGAAAGTTGCCTTTTTGTAAGAGAAGTCCTGATAGAATATTAATTTGGCTGATAAAAGTTATTAAACTGTCTTCATATTATCTTGTTTTAAGTAATGTTCAAATTTTCCAAACATCAGAATTTTAATATATGTGAGATTTTAAAAATTCGAGAGGTGGTTCCTGAATTATCAGGAACAGTGGATTGTTCTGACTCATTCTTACAGAAAACTACCTTAGCCTAGTCTGATTTACTGTTAAGGTGATCACCATTTATCTAATGATACAGTTTTAGTGTATCATTTAGTTTCTAGTCAGAAAATAATTGCCAGACTCGTAAGGGTAGCTCTTACTGTACCTCCTTGGGCAAGTCACCTGAGCAAGGTATCACTTCATTTAATAGGGAAACTATTTCTTTATCTGTTCTCATTATTTCCCTGTGAATATAATTCACAAAATACTTCTCTAACTATTCGACTTGGAGGCCTTATATAAATTCCTAATTTGAGGAGACATGAATGTAGACCCAAAGAAGTTTAGATAAGAAATTTAAATCCTTCCTATAAAAATTAAGTTATAGAAAGAAAGACAGCTAACTTTTTTATAGTACTTGCTGTAGACTAGACACTGCAGTATCTGTTACGTGCTTGTATTATTTCATCTCAAATACACAAAATGATGATTACGTAGTTAAATGTTTATTTTTGCATGTAAGGGAAAATAGTGAAGTAAGGAGTTGGAAAGTGTGATTTAAAGTGTTTAAAATGGATTAAAAAGTTAGTAGTGGTCTATATGTAGCACAAACTATAAAATTAAATATTTAGTCTAATCTTGTCCCAAAGAAAATTTGCTCTGATCCTTAATGGTTATTATCATCACACGTATTTCAGTTTATGTTAATCTTTTAGTTTGACCAACATTTGGAGTTATCCTGTGTAGTCTGATGTGGCTTTAAATGCTAAAATGAAGGAACTTATCTCAATGTGAAATTAAAATACATATTTGATTCTATAAAAAATCCACTTAAAAATATATAAATGTATTGGTTTCATTTTTTAAAAAATTGTTTTCTAACAATTTGGAATGTTTTGTTTATAAAGTCCCCAAATGTTGGATTGTATTCTGTGTGCATGCATGTTACCAAGTTTCAAATTCTTTGAAACATAACAGTTATTTACGCTTATTTGCAAGGCAAAAAATAAGCACTATCAAATGAATTTTTCATACTAAGTTTTTCTATATAGTGTTCGCCACTACAAACTTTTTTGGGGAAAAGTTCTTTATTGTTATTCTAAATGTTTCACCGTTTTGTGCAAACAAACAAAACCCCAGTAATATTGTCTTCAACTGTCCAACAATTTTTAGTTTCTTTTTAAATTAATTATACTTTAAGTACATTTCATTCTTTGTGTACACATTCTTAAATTTTTAAGTGAATTTGTTAGTGTTTGCAACATTAATTATACATAGTAATACTTTTACAAGTGGTTTTACAAATAAAATATCAGGAGTCAAATGGTTGAATGTCTTTATCTTTCTGATGTTGTTCTAGTTTCCTAAAACTTGATTTTAAATTGATTTTTAATAAACTTTGAGTTATATGTTTATGATCATATTACCCTAATTCAGATATTTAAAATAACATTTTCTAGTAAAATTGAAAATGTGTTTTGTGATTGTGGTGATTGTGCCTTTTTTGTTTGAAATGACAAAAATATTTAGAGTATGTCCTGACTTTGTGTATATTATTAATAATGGAAAAAGAATTCGTTTTAATTATCAGGGTTTTTTTCCCAAGGCTTATTAAATTTGAGAATAAATATTAAAGTGGAATTTCTATTATAATAACCTTTCTTTTCTATGTTGTACTTCTGTTGTAGTTAAGTTACTGTGCACATTTAGGTCTCAGCTATTGAGCTAATTTATTAGCAAGTGCTAAATATAACGTTTATGGAATGCTTAACCGGTTATGTTGACTGCTGCATGGTCCTAACACAGGAGAAAGGAGGCTAGTACAGTATATTATGAAAGTAATTGTAATGTGTAGTGTATAATTACATATAATAGGTAATTATTTCATAATAGCACCTTAAGCAAAGTCTGCAAAGGTAATTAAAATGTTGTTTTTAACTGCAATTTTAAAGTTATTGAAGTACCTGTCCTTGCTAATGCCTAACTTTTATGCTAAAGATAATGTGAAAAGGTAGATTAATTTTCTTCTTGGTTTTGTTTTATTTCCAGGTGGAGGTTTGGCCGTTGGAACAGTTCTTCTAATTGGTTAGTATAGCATACATACTTTGCTCTTCGCAATCACAGTCTTCTGTTGTGCATAATGATTTTATGGGTTTGCCTATTCTGAAATTAAGTATTTAGCACTCTACAAGAGTTAAGGTAAATTATACAAGAGCTAAGGTAAATTAAAGAGGAATTGCCTTAAGTTCTAATTTAAATTAAAATGTTGATCTGAACTTGAAATGAATTAGGAAAATATATATATGAAAATGTAGCTCTTATAATTTAAAAATGTTCACAGTGCTTCGCCCTCCATTTGTTTTAAAAAAACTAAAATTAATGCCAATAGATTTTTTGGAGAATCTCAGTACTTAGAGTGGGATTATTACAGTGATTCATTTGATAAGTTGATGTACACATAAGCCCATTGTATATATCACAGATTTTTATCATAATTGTCTTCTAATTGAAAGAAAAGTAACAAACTGATAAATCACATCTTTGTTCATCTTTAAAGCTTCATTGGTTCTTACTTAAATACACATACATAGCCCTACTTAGCGTTTTTTTAAGTTTAGATCATAGAATCTTGGAATTGAAATAAACCTTGGCGGTTATATAATCAAAGCTCCCATTTGGCCACAAATCACTTTTCCATAATCCTTGACAGATATCAAACACCATTTGAGTACAGATTATCTAGTTTAAAGGGCTGACTACTTTACAAAGCAATGCTTTGTTATTGAAAATGTATGATTTATTAGAAAGTTCTGTATATTAATGTTTAATTTGTATGCCTGTAACAAGTTTGTTGTTCCTAGTTTTGTCCTCTGATACTCTTTCACATGACACTCTTAAAATATTTGAAAATAACTATTTAATCACCTCAAATCTTCTCCAAACTAAATAGACATAGTTTCTTAAACTGGTTTCACACTCCTCACTCTCCTGGTTGTTCTCGTGTAGCACCTTTTGGTCTGACATTGTCTCTTTAACTGTGCCCAGAACTGAATACAATACTCCAAATTTAGTGTGACCTATGCTTAAATTCTAGAAATGGTCATGTCAGTTGCATTTTTTAAATTTATCTTTTAGTAAGTAAAGAATGATTGAAGGAATTTTGGGAAAAAATAATTCACAGTTTTGATATAAGTATATAAATACAGAAAATATAAAAGGACAGGTAGAAAAATTGCGCTGTCCTTTCAGTTCCTCACTCCCCATACCCAGGGACAATATTGTCCTGGGTTTCCCACCCAGATATTTCAACATAACTAATATACATGGGAGCATTCAGCACCTTGCTTTTTCTGCTTAATACATGTTAGAGATCAGTCCATGTGCATTCATATAGATATACCTCATTCTTCTCAACAACTGAATAGGATTTTATTGTATGCTTATGCCACAATTTACTTAAATCATTCTCTACTGATAAGTTTAACTCATTATTTTCTGTTACTAACAATCCTATTGTACAAGTCTTATATATAAGGTCTGCATACACATATAAGTATATAGTATCTATAGAATAAATTCCAAGATATAGGCTTACTTGATAGAAGCATGTTAAATTGTATTAGATATTAGATTGCTCTGCCAAGAGATTATGCTACCTTATACTTCAATCAACTGTTATAAGAATATTAGGTTACCCTTACCCTGAACAACAATGTGCATTATCAAACATTTTAATCTTTACCAGTCCAAATAGGTGAAAAGTGAAGAATGGCATTTCATGATTTGAACCTGGGACTTTTCTCTTTGATGAACAAAAATCTGGAGATTATTATAATGGTTTAAAAAATATCCAGCTAAATTTTTATTCTTTTCTCCAGGGGAAGTATGTGTGAATGATACTAAGAATCCAATGACGACTGAAAATTCATTCAAAAAATGTTCATTGAGCACCCAGGTGCATGCTAGATATTGGGGTTACAAATATAAATGAGTTACTCTCTTCCCTTAAGGAGGAGACATAAGTAAAGTAAATAATTACAACATAAGTTAATACCATAATAGATGCGTTTATTATTACTACACTTTATTGTTGATTGTAGCTGTACAAGGGACCGCTATTGACTTTTTTATATCCATCTTATAACCAGCAACTTTTGAATTGTTTGTAGATTCACTTGAATTTTCTAAGTAGGCAATCATCTTCTGCAAACATTGAAAATGTTATTTCATAACAGATTTTGGTGTTTTAAAAGTGAGTGCTTCCATAACAAATATAAAATAAAAATATGGGAGTGGCTTTAGAACCAGGCAGTGGGCAAGGGCTGGAAGGATTTTGAGGAACACATTAGAAAAAGCCTAAATCACTGTAAACAGATCGTTAGTAGAACTCTGTACTTTGAGGACACTGCCAATGAGGATGAAAAGGAAGAAGGTCCATGTTACTGAAAGCTGGAGGAAGAGAATCCTTGTTACATAGTGACAGAAAGCTTAACGTTGATGTCGGCAGTTATGCGGAAACAACACATGTCTAATGAACTTGGTGATCTGGCTAAGGAGATATTTTGACAATATATAATAAGGAAAAATCAAATAAGAATAACTAAAGCACAGTGACAGATAAAAAAAAAAGGGTCTGCCTTTGATGAAATATCAATTCACCAAGTATTAAACTAGGTATTCAATAACTATTTGTTGAATTAACAATTGCATAAAATAATATAACAAGTATAAAGCAAAGACCTTGCCTTTATAGTCTGGTCTTTCCATAAAGCTAATATTTTTAATCGTCTCATTATTATTTATGCCCTACTATCAACTTCTTCTAAGTGTATAAGATTTTTTAAAATATGTATAACTTAAGTAAACTTAGTTTTATTATCTGTTAGCTTGTTTTCTCTAGGAAATCTTAAAACAAAATTTGGAAGCATTTTTACATTTCTTTGAAAGATTAGATTTGCAGAAGGAATCTTATCTACTAGGTTTTCTACTTTTCTCCATTTCCTGGTCAATACAGCTTGTACAACAGATGAATTCTGCATTAAGAAATGGATGAATAGTTCGAAATACAAACCAAATATGGAGATTTAAGGTCAGTGGTTAGGAGCTTAGGCCATTACTATACTGCTCATCACTCAAAGATTTTTTTATTCCACAAGTGAGAGAAAATTAAAGCCTGAAGATGATTTGTATTAATAACTTTTCACTATAGACTGTGAACATTTTTACCATTCTCTCATTTACCAAGGCAACTCTGTGTCTCAGTGTGTACATGCACATGAGTGTGGGTAACAGAGTAGTGGATTTACGGTTTCAGAAGCAATGTAACTATGGAAACTGGAGACAGTGAGCACTGCCAGAAAACCCATGGTAGGTCTACTTTAGACCTTCGGAATGCAACAAAATAAATGAATATGAATACTTAAAATGCCCTTCTCTGAGGAATAGATTGAAGAACTAAGGGGCTCCTACATTTACTTTGAAAATCAAAGATAGAGTTTTCTTAAAACATGTTTCATCCTTCAGTACTGGAATAGGTTTTGAGATGTTTTATGTTTAAATCGCTTTCTGACAGTCTGGTACACGGGTAAATATGGAACACCTGAAAAGTATCAAAAGTAAAAGGATGGCATAAATATTTAAAGTTCACACAGCTTCTTTTTACATAAAGGATCTTGGTCTATATGTGAAGCTATCGAGCATCAAAAAGATTTAATAGAAGTCAGTAATTGAAATACAAGTTATGTGACATTTATGAAAGCATTATTTTTAATTTAATCTCTTAGGTTAATTATATAATTTTAGATCTAGAAGTAGGAGAAAAATAATATGCTTTTAAACAATTAATTACAACCAGCTATAAGTGTACTTCTGTATTAGTTACCTATTGCTGTGTGACAATATTAACATAAACTTAATAGCTTAAAAAGAAGACACATTTATCATCTCACAATTTCTGTGGGTCAGGAGTCCAGGCACAGCTTAGCTGGGTCCTCTGCAAGCGGACAGTCAAGGTGTCAGTCAGGGCTGGGTTCTCACTGAAGGTTTGGCAGAGAAAGGAAGGATCTGCTTCCAAGCTCACACGGTGGTTGACAGCATTCAGTTCCTTGCTGTCAGCCAGAAGCACTCTCTCACAACCAGCATCTTATTTCTTCAAGACCAGTAAGGAAGAATGTCTCTCAACAAGACAGATGTTACAGTTTTATGTAACAGAAATGATGTCCCATCACCTTTGCCATATACTTTGGGTTAAAGGCAAGTCACAGGTTCCACCCATATTCAAAGAGAAGAGATTACACAAAGACATATACCAGGAAACAGGATCATGGGGATCACCTTAGAATGTCATACTTTTCATAGATTTAATTTGTTATTATTTCATATAATAGCAAAAACCAAGCGCTCCCAATATATCTCTCAAAGGATAGTATAGTATTTTCTCATCAGTTGTCTTCGAACTTCTTGAATTTGCTGAGCTATGTTTTCCTTTTACAACACGTAATAAATTCTAAGCATTTTCCTTATGGTACACGACTTGGCAAACTACAACCTGCTGGCTGGCGATTTATCTATAAAGATATTGGAATACAACCATGCTCTATTTATTTGCACGTTGTTTATGGCTTCTTTTGTGCTACAAGAGCATAGTTAAGTAGTTTCAACAGAGACTGTGTGGTTCACAAGCCCGAAATATTTACTCTGACTCTTTTAAGAAAAAGCTTGCCAATTGCTATTTTATATTATTATATTTTGTATGCTCCTTAATTTATTTTATAGTAGTAAAACTTGTTGGAAGACTGAAATAAGACATACTGATATCAGTACAGTTCTTTAGAAAAAAACCACCTGACCTTTTGTCCTGAGACATTTAAGTGCCTACTATGTGTTTAACACTGTTAGGCAGCATGAATCTTGGTTTTTGTCCCTGATGAACTTAAACTGGATGTTGGTTGCATGCGGAATAACGCTGAACAATACATATATAATGTGCAGATGTTTGTGCAGGTGCAAGAGGTAAGGAAAAGGCCTAAATTGAATCAAAATATGGGCAGAAGTTGAGGGGAGATGAAGGGAGAAAAGTATTCATATGTAAACGGTATAAACAGATGCATAAGAGAGACTACCAGCAGGGTATGCTCCTGTAATAAAGAGGCGAGAGCCCTTCTAAAGGAGAGAGTATTAATTTAGGACTTGTCAAAGGGAAAGCTTAGCCTACTTTCCCTGAGTCTTTTGTCTCAACTACCTACTTGTAGAATTCAAATTGTGAAACTTCAGAACCCATATACCAGCTCCTCAAACTGCAGTGTGCAGGGATGAGACTTTTTACCCTTTATCCACCAGAAGACACCTGGGAGTTTCTGTTTGTTTAGCTTTATAGCCAGTCAGATCCATCATGTTTCACCTCCTAGTTACCTTTGGTCATTGTCCAAGAATTTAGTTGTTCCAATGATCTTACCTCCTCTGTTTCTTTTATCTCCATAATACTCTGTATTTTTTTCTCTATAGACTCAATTTCCTAGTATTCCTATCTTTTCTAAACCTTTCCAGTTTGCCTTTTATAACATCTATTTCATATAAAACATACTCTAATATCTTTAAAACTTATTAAATAGTCTATTAAAATATTTAACGTTTAGTGAGGAGTTACTGTGTGCTGGGCATCACGCTAAACCCTTGATGTATATTTTATCATTTAATTTCACAACAATCAGATGAGATGTCTATATTTTACAGAAGATGAAATTGAAATTTTGAGAGAAGCCAAGTAACTTGCCCAGGGTCACACACCTAGTAGCTGAGATTCGCAATCAAGTTTCTCTGACAGTAAATCATCATTTTATGCTAAAACCTGATAACTCATCTTAAAAATTCTTTCTGGAGTGAGATTTATATCTTGGGCTATTCCTCCTTCTCTACCATCTCATTGCTGCCTATACTGACGTCCTAGTTATTTCCGTCATTTATTAGAGACTATCATGATCTTCAACCTCAAGAAGGCATTGAACGTTGGCCAACAAGCTTTTGTATAACTCTAATCACCTCCTTTTCATTCTCAGTAACCTCAGTGGCCTTTTAAACTCTCTGGTCCTCAAACATCAGACAATACCACTTTCTCCCTCATTTTCTGGAATGACTTATTTCACACAGAAGTAAGAGTCTCATCATAAACAACTTCCCACCATCAAACCTCAAAACACAGCTCTATCCACAAATGGAAAGATGTGTTATACCTTCTCCTGTTTGAGAATCGTCCTTTCACCTGTACTTTATTTTTTTTTCTTGAATTTTATTTTACTTATTTTTTTATACAGCAGGTTCTTATTAGTTATCTATTTTATACATATTAGTGTATATATATCAATATCAATATCCAAGTTCAATTAGCTCTAGTAGTTTTCTGGTGGCATCTTTAGGATTCTCTATGTATAGTATCATGTCATCTGCAAACAGTGACAGTTTTACTTCTTCTTTTCCAATTTGTATTCTTTTTATTTCTTTTTCTTCTCTGATTGCCGTGGCTAGGACTTCCAAACCTATGTTGAATAATAGTGGCGAGAGTGAACATCCTTGTCTTGTTCTGGATCTTAGAGGAAATGCTTTCAGTTTTTCACCATTGAGAATGATGTTTGCTGTGGGTTTGTCATATATGGCCTTTATTATGTTGAGGTAGGTTCCCTCTATGCCCACTTTCTGGAGAGTTTTTATCATAAATGGGTGTTGAATTTTGTCAAAAGCTATTTCTGCATCTATTGAGATGATCATATGGTTTTTATTCTTCAATTTGTTAATATGGTGTATCACATTGATTGATTTGCGTATGTTGAAGAATCCTTGCATCCCTGGGATAAATCCCACTTGATCATGGTGTATGATCCTTTTAATGTGTTGTTGGATTCTGTTTGCTAGTATTCTGTTGAGGATTTTTGCATCAATATTCATCAGTGATATTGGTCTGTAATTTTCTTTTTTTGTAGTATCTTTGTCTGGTTTTGGTATCAGGGTGATGGTGGCCTCATAGAATGAGTTTGGGAGTGTTGCTTCCTCTGCAGTTTTTTGGAAGAGTTTGAGAAGGATGAGTGTTAGCTCTTCTCTAAATGTTTGATAGAATTCACCTGTGGAGCCCTCTGGTCCTGGACTTTTGTTTGTTGGAAGATTTTTAATCACAGTTTCAATTTCATTACTTGTGATTGATCTGTTCATATTTTCTATTTCTTCCTGGTTCAGTCTTGGAAGGTTATATCTTTCTAAGAATTTGTCCATTTCTTCCAGGTTGTCCATTTTATTGGCATAGAGTTGCTTGTAGTAGTCTCTTAGGATGCTTTGTATTTCTGCAGTGTCCGTTGTAACTTCTCCTTTTTCATTTCTAATTTTATTAATTTGAGTCCTATCCCTCTTTTTCTTGATGAGTCTGGCTAAAGGTTTATCAATTTTGTTTATCTTCTCAAAGAACGAGCTTTTAGTTTTATTGATCTTTGCTATTGTTTTCTTTGTTCCTATTTCATTTATTTCTGCTCTGATCCTTATGATTTCTTTCCTTCTACTAACTTTGGGTTTTGTTCTTCTTTCTCTAGTTCCTTTAGGTGTAAGGTTAGATTATTTGAGATTTTTCTTGTTTCTTGAAGTAGGCTTGTATTGCTATAAACTTCCCTCTTAGAACTGCTTTTGCTGGATCCCATAGGTTTTGGATCGTCATGTTTTCGTTGTAATTTGTCTCTAGGTATATTTTGATTTCCTCAGTGATCTCTTGGTTATTTAGTAACGTATTTTTTAGCCTCCATGTGTTTGTGTGTTTTACGTTTTTTTCCCTGTAATTGATTTCTAATCTCATAGCGTTGTGGTCAGAAAAGATGCTTGATATGATTTCAATTTTCTTAAATTTACTGAGGCTTGATTTGTGACTCAAGATGTGATCTATCCTGGAGAATGTTCCGTGTACACTTGAAGAGAAAGTGTAATCTGCTGTTTTTGGATGCAATGTCCTACAGATATCAATTAAATCTATCTGGTCTATTGTGTCATTTAAAGCTTGTGTTTCCTTATTAATATTCTGTTTGGATGATCTGTCCATTGGTGTAAGTGAGGTGTTAAAGTCCCCCACTATTATTGTGTTACTGTCGATTTCCACTTTTAGAGCTGTTAGCAGTTGCCTTATGCATTGAGGCGCTCCTATGTTGGGTGCATATATATTTATAATTGTTATATCTTCTTCTTGGGTTGATCCCTTGATCATTATGTAGTGTCCTTCCTTGTCTCTTGTAACATTCTTTATTTTAAAGTCTATTTTATCTGATATGAGTATTGCTACTCCAGCTTTCTTTTGATTTCCATTTGCATGGAATATCTTTTTCCATCCCCTCACTTTCAGTCTGTATGTGTCCTTAGGTCTGAAGTGGGTCTCTTGTAGACAGCATATATATATGGGTCTTGTTTTTGTATCCATTCAGTAAGCCTGTGTCTTTTGGTTGGAGTATTTATTCCATTCACATTTAAGGTAATTATTGATATGTACGTTCCTATTACCATTTTCTTAATTGTTATGGGTTTGTTTTTGTAGGTCCTTTTCTTCTCTGTGTTTCCCACTTAGAGAAGTTCCTTTAGCATTTGTTGTAGAGCTGGTTTGGTGGTGCTGAATTCTCTTAGCTTTTGCTTGTCTGTAAAGCCTTTGACTTCTCTGTCGAATCTGAATGCAATCCTTGCCAGGATTGCAAGGTTCTTCCCTTTCAATCTTCCCTTTCATCACTTTAAGTATATCATGCCACTCCCTTCTGGCTTGTAGAGTTTCTGCTGAGAAATCAGCTGTTGACCTCATGGGAGTTCCCTTGTATGTTATTTGTCGTTTTTCCCTTGTTGCTGTCAATAATTTTTCTTTGTCTTTAATTTTTGCCAGTTTGATTACTATGTATCTCGGCATGTTTCTCCTTGGGTTTATCCTTCCTGGGATTCTCTGTGGCTTCCTGGACTTGGGTGGCTATTTCCTTTCCCATGTTAGGGAAGTTTTTGACTATAATCTCTTCAAATATTTTCTCGGGTCCTTTCTCTCTCTCTTCTTCTTCTGGGACCCCTATAATGCGAATATTGTTGCCTTTAATGTTGTCCCAGAGGTCTCTTAAGCTGTCTTAATTTCTTTTCATTCTTTATTCTTTATTCTGTTCCGTGGCAGTGAATACCACCATTGTCTTCCAGGTCACTTATCCATTCTTCTGCCTCAGTTATTCTGCTATTGATTCCTTCTAGTGTATTTTTCATTTCAGTTATTGTATTGTTCATCTCTTTCTGTTTGTTCTTTAATTTTTCTAGGTGTTTGGTCTTTAATTCTTCTAGGTCTTTGTTAAACATTTCTTGCATCGTCTCAATCTTTGCCTCCATTCTTTTTCTGAGGTCCTGGATCATCTTCACTATCATTATTCTGGACTCTTTTTCTGGAAGGTTTCCTATCTCCACTTCATTTAGTTGTTTTTCTGGGGTTTTATCTTTTTCCTTCATCTGGTACATAGTCCTCTGTCTTTTCATTTTGTCTGTCTTTCTGTGAATGGGTTTTCCTTGCACAGGCTACAGAACTGTAGTTCTTCTTGCTTCTGCTGTCTGCCCTCTGGTGGATGAGGCTATCTAAGAGGCTTGTACAAGCTTACTGATGGGGGCAACTGGTAGTGGGTAGAGCTGGGTGTTGCTCTGGCGGGCAGAGCTCAGTAAAACTGTAATCCACTTGTCTGCTGATGGGTGGGCTGGGTTCCCTTCCTGTTGGTTGTTTGGCCTGAGGCGACCCAACACTGGATCCTACCTGGCTCTTTGGTGTGGCTAATGGCGGACTCTGGGAGAGCTCACGCCAAAGAGTACTTCCCAGAACTTCTGCTGCCAGTATCCTTGTCCCCATGGTGAGCCACAGCTGCCCCCTGCCTCTGCAGGAGACCCTCCAACACTAGCAGGTAGGTCTGGCTCAGTCTCCTATGGGGTCACTGCTCCTTCCCCTGGGTCCCGATGCACACATTACTTTGTGTGTGCCTTCCAAGAGTGGAGTCTCTGTTTCCCCCAGTCCTGTCAAAGTCCTGCAATCAAATCCCGCTATCGTTCAAAGTCTGATTCTCTAGGAATTCCTCCTCCCGTTACTGGACCCCCAGGTTGGGAAGCCTGACGTGGGGCTCAGAACCTTCACTCCAGGGGGTGGACTTCTGTGGTATAAGTGTTCTCCAGTTTGTGAGTCACCCACCCAGCAGTTATGGGATTTGATTTTATTGTGATTGCACCCCTCCTACCATCTCATTGTGGTTTCTCCTTTGTCTTTGGTTGTGGAGTATCTTTTTTGGTGAGTTCCAGTGTCTTCCTGTCAATGATTGTTCAGCAATTAGTTGTGATTCCAGTGGTCTCACAAGAGGGAGCGAGCACACATTCCTGTACTCCACCATCTTGAAGCAAATCCCTCACCTGTACTTTAGATCTTTTCTCCTTCTACCTTTCCAAGTACCTGGCAATAGCAATTTTCTTTTCTCTTCTTATCATTACTATATTTATTAAGCTCTTTTCTATGTGTACTTGTTTTTCAAAGGAAAAAAATTCCACTCCCTTAACCCTACCTTCTCCAATCATTGCTTTTTCTCTTCCCTTTCATAGCCAAGCCTGTTGAATGATCTGTAACACTTCTTATATGTTTTAGTAATGTTTCAGTCATTGCTCAGTCTACTTCAGGCACTACCACTTCACTGAAACCACCTTAGCTAGAGACACTGGAGACCTTCTCATTGCTAATTCCAGAGGTTACTTCTCAGTCCTATTCCTTCTTCTTCTTTTTTTTATTGAAGTATAGCTGATTTACAATGTTGTGTTAGTTTCTGGTGTACAGCACAGTGGTATATATATATATATATATATATATATATATATATTTTTTTTTTTTTTTTTCCATTAAGGTTTATTACAGATTATTGAATATAGTCCCCTGTGCTATGCAGTAGGACCTGGTTGTTATCTATTTTATGTATAGTAGTTTGTATCTGCTAATCCCAAACTCCTAATTTATCCCTGCCCCCTCTTTCCCCTTTGGTAACCATAAGTTTGTTTTCTATGTCTGTGAGTCTGTTTCTGTTTTGTAAATAAGTTCATTTGTATCATATTTTAGATTCCACATACAAGTGATAGCATGATATTTATCTTTCTCTTTCTGACTTACTTCACTTAGTATGATAATCTCTAGGTCCATCCCTCTTGCTGCAAATGGCATTATTTCATTGTTTGTTATAGCTGAATAGTATTCAATAGTATATCTATACTACATCTTCTTTATCCATTCATCTGTCGATGGACATTTAGGTTGCTTCCATGTCTTGGCTATTGTAAATAGTGCTGCTGTGAACATTGGGGTGCATCTTTTTGAATTGAGAGTTTTCTCTGGACATATGCCCAGGAGTGGGATTGCTGGATCATATGGCAACTCTATTTTTAGTTTTTAAAGGAACCTCCATACTGTTTTCCATAGTGGCTGTACCAATTTACATTCCCACCAATAGTGTAGGAGAGTCCCCTTTTCTCCATACCCTCTCCACCATTTATTATTTGTAGGCTTTTTAATGATGGCCATTCTGACCAGTGTGAGGTATTACCTCATTGTATTTTTGATGCACATTTCTCTAATAATTAGCAAAGTTGAGCATCTTTTCATGTGCCTGTTGACCATCTGTATGTCTTTGGAGAAATGTCTATTTAGGTCTTCTGCCCATTTTTCAATTGGGTTGTTTGGTTTTTTGTTGTTGTATGAGCTGTTTGTATATTTTGGAAATTAAGCCCCTGTCAGGCACATTGTTTGCAAATATTTTCTCCCATTCTGTAGGTTGTCTTTTCATTTTGTTTATGGTTTCCTTTGCTGTGCAAAAGCTTGTAAGTTTGATTAGGTCCCATTTGTTTATTTTTGCTTTTATTTCTGTTGCCTTGGGAGACTGGCCTAAGAAAATGCTGGTACAATTTATGTCAGAGAATGTTTTGCCTATGTTCTGTTCTAGGAGTCTTATGGTGTCATGTCTTATATTTAAGTCTTTAAGCCATTTTGAATTTATTTTTGTGTATGGTGTGAGGAAGTGTTCTAACTTCATTGGTTTACATGGGGCTATCCAGCTTTCCCAACACTGCTTGCTGAAGAGACTGTCTTTTCTCCATTGTATAGTCTTGCCTCCTTTGTTGAAGATTAATTGACTGTAGGTATGTGGGTTTATTTCTGAGCTCTCTATTCTATTCCATTGAATCATGTGTCTGTTTTTGTGCCAGTACCATGCTGTTTTGAGTACTATAGTTTTATAGTATTGTCTGAAGTCTGGGAAGGTTGTGCCTCCAGCTTTGTTCTTTTTCCTCAGGATTGCTTTGGCAATTCTTGGTCTTTTATGGTTCCATATAAATTTTAGGATTATTTGTTCTCATTCCGTGAAAAATGTCATGGGTAATTTGATAGGGATCACATTAAATCTGTAGATTACTTTGAGTAATATGACCATTTTAACAATATCAATTCTTCCAATTCAATAACATGGGTTATCTTTCCATTTCTTTGAATCATCTTTAATTTCCTTTATCAATGTTTTATAGTTCTCAGCATATAGGTCTTTCACCTCCTTGGTCAGGTTTATTCCTCAGTTTTGTTTTTGTTTGTTTGTTTGTTTGTTTTTATGTAATTTTAAAAGGGATTGCTTTTTACTTTCCTTTTCTGATATTTCATTGTTAGTGTCAAGAAATGCAACAGATTTCTGTATGTTGATCTTGTATCCTACTACCTTCTCAGGCCTCTTCCTTCTTGATCTCAGCAGCAATTGATGTAGTTAATCACTCTTTCCTTGAAGTACTCCCTTTCTTTGGATTCTGTTATAATATTCTGTTCTGGTTTTCCTTCTACCCCTCTGCTCATGTTTTTTTAGACTCCTTTGGTTCTACTTAAAATACTAACATCATATTCCATCTTCTAGTGCTGTATACTCTTGCCTGGGAGGTCTCAGTCCCTGCCATAACTAGAATAACCAGGAAAAACCTCATTTTATAAAAGTAATCAGTAATCTCTAGGCATTGCTACATATGTAGGGTACACAGAGAAATGAGGAGATCATATTCAACTTCCTATTCAACATTTTCTTTTGAATATCTTACACACACCTCAAAATCAGTATGTCTAGAGCTAAACTCACAGTCTGCCCTTATCTCCAAATTCTACCCCATTCCTTAAATCTGTCCCTCTTCCTCTTATCCCTGGATTATTCAACCTACCAAGTGACACATGCCGGAGACCTGAGTGATGTACTTGTCTCTCACACTCCACACACCCATTAATCATTAAATGCTGAAAGTTTTCAACCTTTTAAATATGTATTGAAAAACTCTGTCTACATCTCTCCATTATTGCTGCCACAACCCTAATTCAAACTGTAATCAACAACTCTCACTGAAATTATTATAACAGCTTCTTAAGTTGTCTCCAATGTTCCCTTGCTTCAGTCCTTTTTCATACTGTAGCCTGAGTGAAGTTTATGATATGAAAATCTGATCATGATCCTTGCTTAGGACATTTTTGTGCTCTCTATTGATCTTAACATAAGGTGCAAGCTCCTTAACTTGGGCTCTAAGGCCTTTAGTGATTTGCTTCTGCTGATTCACCTTAGCCTTATCTCTTCTCATCTTCTCACCTCCTTCCTCAAGCTTTGTGTTTATCACCTTAAGCTTTTAATTCCATCAAAGTACCATTCTCTCACCTCTCTACAGAACTTTTCTTAAGTTCTTTCTTGCTGCATCTTTTTTCTTCTCTTTTCCTAACCCCTAATCATCTTTTAGGTCTCCACTTAAATATCTCTTCCAGAAAGTCATCCTTAACTGTTGCTTTCCTTCTCCTCATGCCCAATTAGTAGTATTCCTCTTATATAAATACTTCTGTAGTATTCTTTATTTACCTTTAATGACACTTATACTTTATTGAAAAACCCTGATCACATATTTTATTCAGTAGACTGACTGTAAGCTCTGTGATCATGGGAACCACATAGGGATACAGTGAATGAATGAATGCATGAATAAATCAATGATATGAAAGCCTGGCTAAAAACAATTTATAGTGGTTAGGAATATGTAATCATGGAGTATTTTGAGCAATGAAGAGATACTATGAAGGACGCACTGCAGGAATAATGTAAAAAACTTGAAGTGATAAAAATACTCATTGCCCTAATCTAAACATGAGGTGATGTTTGTTACTGTGCTCTTAAGACTTTAATCATAAATTTACTATCAAATTTTGATAGGATAACAACACAAACTAACTTTTCTATTTCTACATTTCATTATGTATATTAGATTCTAAATGTTTAACTAGCTTTGCTTAGACTGCTGTGATTTGAAATATCATTTCCCTATATTTTCCCTCTTTTAACAAAATCCTTACAAGAGTGGTGATTTCTACTTCTGTGCCATATAATGTGTAGGAAATGAGGGAGAGACAGGAGGTAGTATGATCCCACGAACTCCGGAGAAAGTTTGGAGTTAGTACCATTAGGTGAAGTCAGGAAAGGATGAGAATGAGCAGATATTGAGGTAGAGTAATGAATTCAGTTTAAACACAATGAATTTTCTGTTCCAAGTAGTTCTACCTAGTAGACAGTTGGATATTTGGGTATTAAATTTAGGCTAGAGAAAAATATTTGGGATTCCTCAATGTTATTTAACTAATGTTTTATTCAATGTATGTTTTAGTTGAAGTCATAGGCATGTATTAGAATGCCCAAGTTTATAGACCCTTGTGGATCCAGAGATGGAATTTTAGGGGGTCTCTTAATTTCCTCAAATTACATGCAGATGTGTGTAGGACTGTGTATATTTTTAGACCAGCATATAAAACTTATATCAGCTTCTTAGAGTGGCCTTAGACTCCAAAAAAGACTCAGTACAACTAGAGTAAAAAGAAAAACAGGTCAAAATCTAAAGCCTAGGCACATCAGTGTTTAAGGCACAGATAATGGAAAATAAGCCCAGGAAAGAGGTTAAGACCATAGCTTCTGGAATCAGACTTCCTAGATTCAAATAATGGCTCTGCTATTTACTAGCTGTATCACCATAGGCAAGCAGCTTACATTCTCTGTAGTTTCCTTACCTATAAGACAGAGATTAATAACATTTGTAAGGTTATTATAAGGATTAAATGAGCTAATGCATGAGATGTGTGTTGCACCATGTTTAGCATATAGTTAATGGTCAATAAATCACTTATTTGCTGTTTTTAATGTAATCTTGACTGTACTGGCCAGCCCCGCCAAACATGAGATTCTGCCTCTTTGAAGGGTTTTTCAGTGACAGATAGGGCCAGAATGAAGCAGAGCATCACCCCCAAAACCATGCTTACCACCTACATGGAAATCACCATAACTTCGTAGGCTACAAGCAGCTGGCTTGAATAGACCAGATCAGAGTGAGGATAGGGCCATCTCTCTACCTAAAGCAGACAGACAATTGTGTAAGTTGATCTCTGCCACTTTTCTTTTTCCCTGCTCTCCCAGTAATAGAACGAGGACTTGGAGTAAGAAGTATTTTAGAACTTTCCTTTCTTGTAGAACCCCTCTGCAGCACTGAGACCTTCAAGGTACAAGCCTTAGTTTGCACTGAAGGAGAGAGAAAGCTTTGCATTGAACGTTAAAGTTTTAAACTTAACTATTCCAAATTTTAATAACTGAAACTGGTGAGAAGATCATGGAATCCACTCTAGATGTCTTTAAGAGATGAGAAAAAGAAGTTTTGACATAGCATATTTGAAAGCAGTGACCAGAAAATAAACAAATAAAATTGTTTCATATTTGTATACCAAAGAGTTGAGAGCTCTATATAAACTGCTTACATATATAAAGAATGGCTAAAGAAACAGGAAAAATGATAACAAGGAGTATCTTAAAAATGGGGGAGGGAGAGGGTAGTTCCAAAAAGAAAATTGTCCATAGCAGTAGCTACAATAGACAAAAAAGATAAAGATTTAAAAGTGTCCCAGAAATTAGACAATTAGAAAGTCATTGGTGACTTTGAGACCAGTCTCAGTGGAATCATAAGGCCAGCTCATTTGGACTTTGATATTAAAGAAAAAATGATGTTCCTGTTGTTTCTATCCATTAGGCTTCATTCTACCCCTTGGGGGCATTAATGAACAAGTGTAATTCCATTTCCATATGACAGCCCATCAAATATTTGAAGCCAGCTATCTTGCATCCCTTGGGTCTCTTTTTCTTCAAGGAAAATATTCATTTCTCATGCTTTCAAGTCCCTTCACCATCCTGGTCACTCCATTCAGAAGATGCTTTAGTTTGTGTAAATCCCCAAATGAAATATATTGTTGTCAGTCTGGTCGAGTACCATGGAATAGAATAGGACAATCATCTCTCTCAACCTAGGAATTAGACTATTAATTCAGGCCAAAACTACATTTGCTTTTTGGCAGTTCTGTCACATGATTATCATTTTTGCATGCCCAGTGTTATGAGGATTCATTAAATAGATTAATTAAATGCTATTGTACAACTCAAAATTTTTTCACAGAATTAGTGATTTTCAGCTTGAAGAGCTTGAATTATTTTTTACTTTTTTTGCTATCCCTCAATAGGTGATCTTCCTCCCATTAGTTTTTGCTGCCCCATAGGAATCTTTGAAAAAGTAGGGTTGATAAGTATTATAGCATGTGCGTGTGTGTGTGTGTGTGTGTGTGTGTGTGTGTGTCTATGATAGGACATGTTTTCAGCCAAACTACAGTAGATCTGACTGATTTACAAGACAAGATAGATTTTTGTTTGTTGTTTTTCCCTTAATTAATTCTACAAGTATTTACTGTGTACTGTGTGCCCAGTACTAGCGATATAACAGTAAGATGCGTTCTCTGCCATGAGGAAATTTTAGCTTAGTGGGGAAATTTCGATAATGTGTATTAAATGCTAGTATAGGAGTTAACAGGATGCTCCAGGGCACTCTGATCATCTCACCCAGGCTTGAGGAAAGCTTCTCCAAAGATGGGGTTACCTAATCTGGGTCTGGGAGGATTTGAGGGAATTAGCTAGCCAAAGAAGTGAAGTAATCTATGCAAACGTCCTGAGTTAAGATGCAGTATGACTACTAGAGATAGTAATTTAAGATATGAGTGTAGATAAGATCAGTAGGGATTGTATGTATGTTAAAAAAAAAAAAAAAAGTCAAAACCCTTACTCATTTAAGAAACTCCTGTGCAGCAACGAAGACCCAACACAGCCAAAAATAATAAATAAATAAATTTATTGAAAAAAGAAGTAGGTAAGAAAAGGGGAACTTTGCCATTTAGTTTAGTTGTTTTACCTCTTCATTAATGAGAAATCACTCAGTATTTTTTGTTATCTACAAGTGAATATCCATAGTTTATGCAGTACTTATCTGTATATTTTATTCCCTTACTGAGTATTATAATACATGTCCTCAATTTTACAAATAATTATTTTTATTTTTCTAGTTAAATAGTTTAGGTTTACTTTTTTCTTTACTGAAAAGTTGTTAAATGACAATCATGTACATTTTAAAGGGAAAACAATAATCATGTACATTATTACAACAAGTATTTTTATTTTTGCACATTAAACCCTCCTCTTTGGCCACAACCATGCAGAGCCTGTAGACCATGCTAAAGGATTTAGTTCTTTCTGCAAGGAGCAATGAGAAAACACTGAAAGGTTTTAAGTAGGGAAGTGACATGATCAGGTTTGTATTTTGAAAAGCTCACTGCTAAATTGAAGGAGGATTTGAGTGGATGCAAAGAAGTAAGAGGAAATTGCAATCATCTAGGAAAGAGTTGTTGGTAGCAAAGCTAGGGGAGAGACATTGTCGTGGAGCGAAGTGAACAATTCCAAAAATACTTTGAAAATAAATTTAACAGTATTTTAGGCATGGGGAGAAGGGTGTATTGGTGAGGGGGGGCAGGAAGAGGTATTAAGAATAAATCCTAATTTTCTAAAAACAGAAGGAGGACCTCATTTGATGGTAGAAAATAATGAGTTTCTGAGTTCTGCCTTGGACATGTGGGAGTTGAGGCACTTTCGTGCTTCTGTATTTAATAGTAACAAAAGCCTGAAAGTGGCATGAAAAGTCCATAGTGGGGGAATGACTAAGTATTGTAAATTATGGTACATAAATTTACTGGAGTATTATGCACTCTTAAACATCATAGTTACAAGACTGTGACTCATGTGAGATTAAGAGAAAAAAGTTGGATACAAAATTCAGTAATAATTGTAACCATCCTACTGTATAGCACAGGGAACTATATTAAATATCCTGTGATAAGCCATAATGGAAAAGAATTTTAAAAAGAATGTATATATGTATAACTGAATCACTTTGCTGTACAGCAGAAATTAATACAACATTGTAAATCAGCTCTACTTCAATAAAATACTAAACTGGAAGGAAATCCAAAAAAGAGGGGATATATGTATAGCTGATTCACTTTGCTGTACAGTAGGAACTAACACAACATTGTAAAGCAACTATACTCCAATAAAAATTAATTGAAAAAATATATATATATATAAAAACAGAAAAAAATGGATGAGGTACTCACATGGAAAATAGTAATAATAATTGTAACCATATGAGAAAATATCTACAGAAAAAGTGCTAAAAGGAAATACAACAAATTTTAGCAATAATTCTATGAGTGTGATGGATGGCGGGTGAATTTCTAAAAATTAAAATTTTCCATGTTGTAAAAATATCAACCTCAGAAGTTAAAATTTTTACTATCAGATTTGTTTCTTACATCATTGATTTATAATGACCTTGGTTTGTATGGTTGCTTTTGTAAACTGATTTAATAGTAATTATTTAAGATAAAATCAATTCTTTTTTTAAACATGACTTTCTATTTCTAAAGTTTAACAGAGACAAATTCTTAGTTATATAAAATGAGTATTTTTTCCAGTGACATAGCTGTAATGATCCATAGGCAGTGCTGGTCATCTCATCCACTTGTCTCTGCTGGCTTTTCCACCTGTTGACTGTAAACCATGCAGAGGTGTTGAAAGCATTTTTCTTTTTCTTTGCGCACAAAAACTTTCATAAAATGCTCCTAAATCCTAATCAAGTCCATTTTGTGTCTTTTAGACTTATAGATTTTAACTTTGTGGTAGATAGTGTTAAAGAACTGGCTATGTTCTTTAATATATAAAATTAATCTTCATGTAAATCTACTATACTTTTGATCTTGGATTTGCTCTAATATTCTGTGCTGAAAAGGTTTACATACAAACTACCACATGGTATTTTAGTTACGCCATAGGAAATTGTTTTCATAAACCACCTTTACTGAATTATAATTTACATACAATAAAATAGACCCATTTTAAGTATATATTTTAGTGAGTTTTTACAAATGTACATACTCATGTAATCACCACAACAATCAAGATATAAAACATTTCCATCATCACCCCCAAACATCCTCATGCCCAAAATGTTTCCTGGCCCCCAAGCACCTAACATCTTTCTATCACTAGAGTTTAGTTCTGCTTTCTTTAGAATACCACATGAAGGCAATCTTACCATACACACTTTTTGTGTCTGGCTTTTTTCGCTTAGCTTAGTGTTTTTGAGATTCATCTATGTCGTTATATATCAGTAGTCCGTTTATTATATATATCAGTAGTCCGTTTATTTTGTTGTTGAGTATTATTTCATTTGTGAATGTACCATTGGTTTCTCCATTCACTGGTTGATGGACATTTAAGTTATTTCCAGGTTTTTGTCTGTTACAAAAAAACTGTCCAAGATATATGTATTGCAGGTATTTTCTCTCTGTAGCTTGCCTTTTCATCTTCTTATTTGTGTCTTTTCAAAAGAAAATATTTAAAATTTTTATGCACTTCAAGTTATCCATTTTTTTTCTATTGTGGCACATGCTTTCCTGTCTTATTTAAGAAATATTTGTCTACTCCAAGGTTGCAAAAATTTTCCCTGTTTTTTTCTAATAGTTTTATTGTTTCACCTTCTATATTTAGTTTTGTGATTCATTTCAGCATAATATTTGAGTAGTAGTATGAGATAAGATTGAAATTTTCTTGTTTGCTTGTTTTTGCTTTTTTTTTCCAATTGAAGTATAGTTGATTTTCAATGTTGTGTTAGTTTCAGTTGTACAGCAAAGTGATTCAGATATATATATGTATACATACTTTTTCAGATTCTTTTCCATTATAGGTTATTACAAGATATTGAATATAGTTTCCTGTGCTATACAGTAGGTCCTTGTTGTTTATCTATTTTAAATATAGTAGTGTGTATCTGTTAATCCCAAACTCCTAATTTATCCCTCTTCCCCCGCTGCAAATTTTTTTTGTTTTTTGATTGAGTGTAGTATGAGGTAAGATTGAGGTTTTTGTTGTTTTTTGCATATGGGTATCCAGTTATTCCAGGACCATTTGTTGAAAAAGAATTATTTCTCCACCTTTGTCAAGAATCAGTTATGTGGGTTTATTTCTGGTCTCTCTATTCTTTTACATTGATCTAAATTTATAGCCTTTGGTCAAATCTATATTGCCTGGATTGTTGCAGCTTTATAATAAGTCTTAAAATCAGATGGTATGTCCTCCAACTGTGTTCTTTTTCAAATTCATTTGGTTACCTAGGACCTTTGGATTTCTATGTAAATTTAGAATTAGCTTGTCAGTTTCTCTAAAAAGCTTACTGGGGCTTACATTGACATTCCATTAAATGTATAGATTAATTTGGAAAGATTTGAGTCTTCCATCCCATGACCATGATATATCACTCCATTTATTTAGGTTTTTTTATACTTTCAGAATGTTTTATACTTTTCAAATCGGAGCTAGTTCATGCACATATTTTGTTAAATTCATTCAAAATATTTCATGTTTTTGGAATCAATTAAAGTGGAATTTATAAAATTTTAGTTTCTAATGTTTGTTACTAGTTTGTAGAGGTACAGTGATTTTTATGTATTGACTTTACATGCTACAACCCTGATAGCCTTGGCTTGTTAGTCCAACTAGCTTTTTGGTAGATTGCTTAAGATTTCCTACATATGTGATAATGTTTGCAAATAAAGACTGTTTTATGTCATCTTTTCCAATCTGTATGCCTTTCATTTCTTTTTCATGGTTTATTATATGCTTCAGACCTTCTGAGCAATATTGATTACAAGTGGTGAGAGTGGATATACTTTCTTTGTTCCTAATAACAGGAAGAAAGCATTCCATCTTATCATTCTGTTACCTGTAAGTTTATTATAGATACCATTTATCAGGTTGCAGAGGTTTCATTTTATTCCTAATTTGCCAGGAGTTTGTATTATGAATTACTGTTGAATTTTGTCAAATTTTTTTTGTGTCTATTGAAATGATCATATGGTTTTACTTTTTTAATATGTCATCATGGTACAGTGATTTTTAAAATAAAAAACCAACTTGGCATTTCTGTGATAAACCCCACTTAATCATAGTATATCATATTATTCTTTCTTTCTTTTTTTTTTTTATTAAAGTTATACAATTTTTATTTATTTATTTATTTATTTATGACTGTGTTGGGTCTTCGTTTCTGTGCAAGGGCTTTCTCTAGTTGCGGCGAGAGCGGGGGCCACTCTTCATCGCGGTGCGCGGGCTCCTCACCGTCGCAGCCTCTCTCGTTGCGGAGCACAGGCTCCAGACGCGCAGGCTCAGTAGTTGTGGCTCACGGGCCTAGTTGCTCCGCGGCATGTGGGATCCTCCCAGACCAGGGCTCGAACCCGTGTCCCCTGCATTGGCAGGCAGATTCTCAACCACTGCGCCACCAGGGAAGCCCCTATTCTTTCTTATATACTAATGAGTTTTGGTTGGATATTTTAGAAATTATTTTCATAAATGTTCATGAGGCATATTAGTCTGTAACTTTCTTTCCCTGCGATGTCTTGGCCTAGTTTTGGTATCAGAGTAATTATGGCATTATAAAATGAGTTCTGAAATATTTCTTTCCAAATTTTCCTTTTTTCTGAAAGATTACTTGTAAGATTGGTATAATTTCATCCTTAAATGGGCTATTTTTTTCTTTCAGTTTTATTGAGATATAATTGACATACAGCACTGTATAAGTTTAAGGTGTACAGCACAATCATTAGACTTAATACATCATGAAATGATTAGCACAATAAGTTTAGTGGACGTTCATGATTTCATGTAGATACAAAATTAAAGTAAAAGAAAAAAATTTTTTTCCTTGTGATGAGAACTCGTAGGATTTACTCTCTTAACAATTTTCATATATAACATACAGCAGTGTTGATATTATTTATCATGTTGTAAGTTACATCCCCAGTACTTATTTATCTTATAACTAGAATTTTGAAGCTTTTGACTGCCTTCATCCAATTCCCCCTACCCCTACTCTCCACCTCTGGTAACCACAAATCTAACACTAAGTGTTTAATTCTTGTGACATGAAAGTAATGAGGTGTGAGTTTACAACTGGTTGGTAGGGAATATGGCCATTTTAGAGGTGCAGTACCTGAGAAAATCTTAGTAAAGGAAAAAACCAAATCTCTGATTTTTTAATATAATCATACATAACCTTCTAAATTTTATGGATATCAGAGGTGGTGTAGTAGATGGAGAATGATTTTGGAATCAGAAAGACTATTAAAAGTACCTACTTCCCATTGACTATCTAGATAAGTATTTTAGCCTATCTAACTGTACCTTAGGAAGACATAGTTATTGCCCCACCTCATAGACTTGTTTTAAGGAGAAAAGAATATAAAAACATCCTACCATAAATATCCTAGTATATGGTAGGATTCTGACTATAATTTTTTTCTTTCTTACAGAAGAGGATAAATATAATATTTATTCTCCTTTGCTCTTCAAGTATTTCCTGGCAGAAGGAATTGTCACTGGACATACTTTGTTAGTTGCATCTGCAAAGGAAGACCCTGCTGACATTTTACAGGTATAGAGTATACTAATTCAATATTGCATTTTAAATATTTCACAAAAAAATATTGTTTATATATATGTAAATAAGTTATGTATTTGTATGTGTACAAACTATATTTAAATACATTAATGGGACCACACATGTATTTTTTTCTCTTAAAGAGAAGTATCAAATTTATTTGAACATATAATCTCATTTTAAAATTAGTTCTTGGACAGTTTTTTTAACTTAAAATTTATGTCACAGTGAGGAAATATTAATAAGCTATTTAAAACTGACAGTAAACAAAATTACTATTAAGTAATGATTTGAGCACTTTATAAACTGTTAAAAAATCTTGGTAAAGAAAAACAACTGCAGGGCTTCCCTGGTGGCGCAGTGGTTGAGAATCTGCCTGCCAATGCAGGGGACACGGGTTCGAGCCCTGGTCTGGGAAGATCCCACATGCCACGGAGCAACTGGGCCCGTGAGCCACAATTACTGAGCCTGCGCGTCTGGAACCTGTGCTCTGCAACAAGAGAGGCCGCGATGGTGAGAGGCCCACGCACCGCGATGAAGAGTGGTTCCCACTTGCCACAACTAGAGAAAGCCCTCGCACAGAAACGAAGACCCAACACAGTCATAAATAAATAAATAAATAAATAAATAAATAAAAAAAGAACGTGAATTTCTAAAAAAAAAAAGAAAAACAACTGCAGAATATTGTCAGATATTATATTACCAGTATTCCAAAGGTGTAAGTCAGAAGAAAGAGAAATTAGAAGTACTCATTTATTAAAATTATTTTGCTTTGAGAATGCCAGAAAGTATTCCCTTCCAAGAAATAAGCAATAATACTAAAATATGTGCTTGAAATAGTATATCTTTTTTATGCCAAACCATACTTTTCACCTCAGAGAAGACAATTCTGACTTTTAGAATGCTTAATTTCTTTGTACAGAACAGGAACTCACTTTTAAGCCATTATTTGATTAGATTCATAATCTAAAGTCATTTTCTCTCAGAGGATGTTTTCATTTCACTGTATAGTTTGCAAAATGACAAATGACTAAGTCATTTATAAAAAATTTGTAGAATAATAAATACTAATTTACAATAACTATCAACAGATACCAACAAATTTCTACACCCACACATAAAAATTACTATAATACTGAGGTCAAAACTAACATGATTCTTTCATATGGGTCAGACTTTGTTTATTAAATTTTAAAAAGTTCAAAAAGAAAACCTTTGTATAATTTTCCAAATGATTTCCTTCTGGTTGAAGAGCCTGTTTTCCTTTATTCTTATTTCTGCTATTAATCTTTTGTAATATTTTCTTGATGTTTTTGTTTTTTCTTTTGTTCCTTTTCCCTGGCCTTAATCATTTTGGTCAGTTTCTGAACAGTACTGTACTTGCTAGAAGCAGTGGAGTAAAGGCCAAAATCATTGTTGTAAAGAAGCTATATAAGTTCTTCACAGCCTATTCCACAGCATACCGAGCCTAAGATTTTTTATCAGACATCTTTATAGCCATATAGGAAATGTTCGCCAAGCCATAGGCAGGAAGGCCTATATATGCTTTTTTAAATAAAGTGTTTTATTTTTCCTTCTTCCCTCCTCCAACCTAGGTAACTGATGTTAAAGCCTATACTATACTTCCACATTTTGCCTTAGAGAACTACGTTTTTTTATTTGAAAACTAATCCCTGAGGCTCTTCTTAGGTACCTTGATCTGTACAAGTTAGTACTAAAAAAATTTCAGTGTACTTTACATGTCCTTCTTTGGATTATGTGAAGGATTTTGAAATTATAAAAGAAATATTATCTTTTCACCAGGGTTTCTTAAAATAGCTAGTCATATATGCAAGTAATTAGATTCTGCAAACCTTTATTCATAGAGCAGTTTTATAATGTAGTAGAAAAATATAAAACTAGAGTCAAAAAACATAAACTCTTATTAAATTTGTCCTTATGACCAAAATAGATTAATAAGGACCAGACTAGTCATCATGCCTGAAACAACTAAAAAACAGGACAAAATATATGAAACAACTGTCTTCAAAACTTTGATCATCACACAATAAAGGACAGTGATTCCTGAGTTATGCAAAATAAACAAGGTAAGTCCTATAACTTCCCTAGCCTCCTGCATGCAAAGTGTCCAGGCCATAGTGCAGGGAGGAGGAACCCAGGATAAGACAATTTTAGGAGACAGAGCTAGGAATGTGGAATTACAACCTTGTTATTGTCTTCATCTGGAGCCAAGTATGGTTTAAGGAGATATGTATGGGTGCCAAGTAAGCAAGGGGTGGACTTGTGAAAGTTAATTCTATGTGTCAATTTGACCAAGCCACAGGGTGCCCAGAAATTTGATCAGACATTATTCTGAGTGTTTCTGTGAGGGTATTTTGGGATGAAATTAACATTTAAATTGGTAGACTGAGTAAAGCAGATTGCCCTCTCTAATGTGGGTGGGTCTCATCCAGTCAGTTGAAGGCCTAAATAGAACAAAATGGCTAACCCTCCCCCATATAAGAAAGAATTCTTCCTACTGGACTGCCTTTGAACTTGGACATCAACTTTTTCTTGCCCTTGGATTCAAACTGAAACATCAGCTCTTCCTGAGTCTCAAGTCTGCTATCCTTTGGATTAGAATTACACCATTAGTTTTCCGGACAAAAACTACACCATTAGCTCTCCTGAGTTTCCAGCTAGCTTGCTGTGCATATCTGGGGACCTGTCAGCCTCCATAATCATATGAGCCAATTCCTTATAGTAAATTTTATTAGAGGGAGATGTATGTATATGTGTACATATATTTATGTATATGTGTGTGTGTGTATATACACACACACACAGACACACATCCTGTTCATACAATTTCTCTAGAGAACTCTGACTAATACAATTTTACTGAAAATACAAAGATTACATTTAAAACCAAAGAAGGCATTTCACATTTATTTATTAACCTACATTGAACAATTATCACTCACATCCTATATCTTGGCCAGTTTTCCAGATAGTAAAGTACAGTGATCTTCCCACCTTTTTTGCGCTCATACTTCTAAAAATATTTTTTTTAATTATGTATCCTCTTGTATACTAAGTTATGTAAAAATTTTCATTATGAGATTATTTAGTTGCAAAGATGTTATTGTAAATATTGCCTTTTTTAGTTGAAGACTTTTACGTCAGTCTTATAAGTGTATCCAACTCAATCTGAATAATAGCAATTTGATGTCAGTACCATTATTTTTAGAAGTATATACATAAGCAAGCTCTTCTTTAACAGCTGGAAATTTTACATCAATCATTTTTTCCTTGAATTCATATTTTCTATTTCACTCACTCCTCATGGAGTTTTGTCAGAATGTAGTACATTTTATGTTCAACATTTTTATTAATAACCTTATGATAGTTTTTCTGTAGCTTCATATTTAAATTTATTTTAAACTTTTTGTCTCAAAAGACTTTAAGTGTTAAACACATTTCTTCTTATTTCAGTCGCCATTACAATTATTGTTGCATACAGTGTATCAATAGACATAAAAATGTTCACACTACATTGCTTCATTAGGACATATTGCATGAATATTGCTAGAATGGGACGGGATTCAGCATCAACTCTATTCATATTTTTCACTTTTGCAGATGTGAGCTGTTCATAGTTAAATAAATAGAGAGAGTTGTGTTATTGTAATGTCCCTCAAATTATTTTTTCACTTTTTCTGAGTAATACACAAAAAGAAATCACACGGTATCTATCAACATAAATTACTTTAAATTATTTGTCTAGTCTATTAGGTCCACCTAAAATTTTGCTGAAAACAATGAAAAAAGGATAATTTCCCCAGTCATTAGAACATTCATATTTTCTATACCAAATAGATATTTTAAGTTGTCTTTTTGTTTGGTACTGCAGAGATGTTTACTCCTGGGACAATGAGAAGTAAACCTTTCACTCGTAAAGTGAGAAAGGTTGATTTGGAAGGGGATTGGAAAAGGGGAACTTGCACTTCTATCACTGGCACATTCTCTAAGAGGTCATTTTTCACTAGAGTATTTGTTAAAGTTGAAGATCAAAGAATTGATTTCCTTAAAACTCTCATGATCATGTACCTCTTTCAAAGTCTTCATTTAACCCAGGTTTAAAGACTCCCAGTTTTTGACAGTTAAAAGGGGTGGAAACAAGTCATCTTACCTGATCCAGGTCAGCTTTTCTAAGTTTAGACTACCATATGCCCAATATGATTAAATTCAAATATTGATGTAGCCCAGTGAACCTGTATTTAGTCATCCCCAATATACACTAATCTATTCTAGTTAGTATAATGCTAATTATCATTTATTTCACATCAATATGAAAAAAAGTATATTACGTTTAGATTTCAAAAATGTAGGAATAACTTTTAAGTTACTGCTGCTCTTTAAAATATCTAAATGAAGGTTATCTCAGGCAAAATAATTAAATCAGCATATTGGACTTAAAATTTCTTTTATGAAAATTATTCCTCTGTAATGTCACATTCCATGTAAATGCAGACTGTCTTATTAGAAGAAAAGAAACCATTAGTGATAATTTCCTGTTATGTTAAATAATATTTTAAAGATGATTATTTGAAATAAATTCTCATTGATTGATATATCTCTGGATTTTTTTCTTTATAAGAAGTACTGTTGGTTTCAGTGTTGACAGATATTTTACTTGGCTTTCCCATATTTGAATTTTCACTATTACTGAGATGCAGTTTATAACAACATGCTAATTAATCTCCTGGAACTTAAATTCATCTTATATTTCAAGGGAAATAAATGTTAAAATGATATGACCATTTATTTTTAATGTCTTAAAAGTTTCTCTTGCTCTAGCCTAGCATAGGTGTTTTTAACTGAAGAATGTATTCTAGTGTCATCAGATCTATTTTACTTTTTCTTGTGCACTTAGAATGTATTATCAAAGACATTATAATCACTCCACAAAAACCTAATCGTCTTAAGCATTAGATTTACTTAATATAACATTGCAGATTTTTTTTTTTTTTTAAGAAATTCATGTTCTTTTATTTATTTATTTATTTATTTATGACTGTGTTGAGTCTTCGTTTCCGTGCGAGGGCTTTCTCTAGTTGCGGCAAGTGGGGACCACTCTTCATCGCGGTGTGCGGGCCTCCCACCATCGCGGCCTCTCCTGTTGCGGAGCACAGGCTCCAGACGCGCAGGCTCAGCAATTGTGGCTCACGGGCCCAGCTGCTCCGTGGCATGTGGGATCCTCCCAGACCAGGGCTCGAACCCGTGTCCCCTGCATTGGCAGGCAGACTCCCAACCACTGCGCCACCAGGGAAGCCCAACATTGCAGATTTGATGCTGCATTTTCAAAGTTATCTCATTCTTCTATTTATAATGAGTAGCCTAGAACAAGTTGTTTTTATTTGAATAGCAAGTTTGTTTTACATGACAATTGAATATTTATCAATAACGTACTCAGTGAAGTTAAATATTAAATTAATTATAAATTTGAGTGTGATCCTCAGGAAAAATTTATCTTCTTTGATTTTAATGCCATTATTTACTTTTAACTAAAATCACTTGTATAGATGAGTAATGAAATTGTTAAAGGCTGTATATGCTAAATAACATGCACACATAACATTTCCCTACATTAAAAAACTTATTTAGTGATTCATTTTTAAACTATTTCAATTTTGATTATGTTCTTGTATTTCATGCACCTCTACTCTGAAGATATATCTAGTTTTTGAGTTAATAGAGTCTTCACTCATCAGTAATGTGTCTTTTCTTTTTTTAAAAAATAATTTTAAAAACGTTCATTTGATGGGGAAATACTGCTTTGTTGTACATTTCTTTGTTTACAGCAAAGCAAAATATTTTCCCCTATGGTTGTTAGCCTTCTGCATTTTTCTTGTTTTTCATAGTAGGTTTTTGTCTCTGTCCATTTTTTTTCTCATTGCTCTGTATGAGCTCTTTACATATTATAGTTAATGTCCCTGGATCATATACAAGGATCTTTGTTTTGCACATTCTCAGGATCTAAGTCCCTGACGTTACAAGGTTGCACTGGAAAACCAAATTTGCCAAAACATAAAAATAGCCCTCCTATAAATTTTGGGCTGCCCTCCTAAAAATTTTGCCCCTCTGCCCACATCCCTCACATGTAACACTAGTGTATTTTTTCACCCTTCATCATTAGATTTGTGGGTTGATCTGTTCCTGTTAGCCATATGTTAAATATTCTTGAGTATAATGCAAACAATTTCAAAATTTGCCAAAGATGCAAAATTTCCTGAGGTTGATCAAAGTGACTGGAGAATTGCTTGAATCCCATGCAAGGCTACTGGCTAATGAGAATGTAGAAGGATTCAGCCAGTTAAGAAAGCAATGTTTCTTAAATTCTTAATCTTATCATCTTATATTCCTTACATGTTTAATATGTAACAGTAAAACAATATTTGACTTAAAAGAATAATATGCCATTCTCATTTTTCTATAAGGAAGTACAAAAAGGATTGTTTTTAATATATACAATATGTTTAATGTTTAGTGTTCACACATTTAAAACAGACTGGATGAGAAAATTATGGCTGATAAAAATTTCAGTTATGTATATTCTTCATAATACCAGTACATAGACAAAGTTTTTAACATCTCTGAGAAAAATGAACAAAATACTTTTGAAGTTTAAAGTGAGATGTTGAATACTAATATAGAGAAGTAGAATTTCTGCACCTATAAGAGTAGGTATAGATATTATGTATTTTCTACATAATGTTCAGTTGCGATTTCAGTGTGCCCAGCTCAGAGTTATACTGAAAACTTATTTGTATCAAACAGCCCAAAAATGAGTGACCAAAACCCAAGGCATTAACAGTGTTTAGAGATACAATGTAGGGAGAAAATGCTGTAATTGCTTAGTTTTAATTTTATGATGTATGATTGGAGATTTCTGGAACCTATAACCAAGGCAAATATTGCTGGTACAAGAAAAGGGAAAAGACAATCTTATAGACCATAATTATCTTAAAACTGTGTATAACTAAAAGACAAGTAAAGGATAAAAAGCCCATCAGCTGCCTAAAATATATTATATAACCACCCAGCAATTTATCCATCATCCTTTGAAAACATTCATGCCTATTGTAGTCAGAGCTTCAGGAAGTCAGCATTAAGATGTAACGCTGAAAAGTTACACCCCTTAGAAAATCCTATAGAACAATATACATGATGTTGTTAAAGCTTTTAAAAAAACATATGGTAAGTATTTTTCAGTTAACTTTTTTATCTAAAAGAATTTTCTTGATCATCTCAAATATAGTGATGGGTATTCTCTATGAAAACTTTCTATGGAATGTTTTCTAATATAGCAAAATTACATTTTTATGTTAAAATATTTAAACATTTATCAGTAGATCAGCTGATTTTTTTATGAAATAAAAAATTATATACACACATGCACACCCAAACATTTCTTAAGAACTTGAAAATGCTAAGATTTCTCTATTATTTATATCCTTTTCATAATTTTTAACAATATGATGGTATGTGTTAATACATATAGAATTAAAGAAAGTAAAATTTCAGAAGTAAATTTAAATGCTGTTTCATAATATGCTAAAGTCAGTTTCAAAAACTTAATTTGAATATTTTTCAGTGATGACATGCCAGGTAGGTAATATTCATTCAGGAAGAGATATCTAATATCTAGAGCAAAGGGTTAATTCTTGACTTGTTGCATTAACTTTTTGACTTATCTGTTATATACACTATGCACTGTCTAACATCAGCCACAGTTAGAACAAAGTGGGAAGTTAGAATGCTTTTAAGGAGCTTCAAAGTTGTATTTTTTAGTGTGTACCCAGGATAGGTACCTGGTTACCAGCAGGGGTGTCCCAACTACCTTGATGTTTATTAAAGGCTTACAGCATATAATATTTTTTAACATCAAACATATTGGTAAATAAATAGTTCAAATTTAAAATCAATTACGGTGAAATTTCCCATATTTACTATTGAGAAAATCTTTCATATTGAAAATGAATTACTTTACAATAATCTATGTCATGGAATGAGTTTCAATTCATTGAAAATAAACCATATGATATTTGATGAATTAATATAGTAATAAGATACTCAGTAACAAAGTAATGAAGTATGAATATTTAGTCTAACATCTTCAGAATTCTTTTTCACGGACTTTAAATCCATAAGTAAAAGTTAAAAGTGTATCTTAATAATTTTTTTTTTTTATTTTTTTTTATCCTCCACTGCAACAGCTCCTTTACTTTGCAGTGAAAATTGATTTGTATATTCTTTGCCTCTGAGTGCTTGTGGGATTTTTTTTTTTAATTCAGACAGAAAGTCACAAAAATTATACTCATCCTCATCAGTTCACTCAGTCCCATGTAATTAATTTTTTTTTTTCATCTTGATCTTTTGTTAGCACTTTTATGAGTTCATCAGTTTTTCATTAGAGTTCTGAAAATGCTTATTCATTCAGTTCAGCAGTACAGTCAGTTACCAGAAACCTGTACTTGTCAGTGTCTTTTCCATGAATTTCTTGAAGATGAAACCCTTTTATAGGAACATATTTGCAAAATCATCAGAGTACACCCAGAACTGTCTGTAAATGGCAAAAGACTTAAAAATGACCACGGTTAAAGATTTGATGAAAGTTCATAATAATGCAGTTGACAAGAAAATTAGTTATTTCTGAGATATACATTTTAAAGTAATAACTAGGATTATTACTTATAACATTATACCAGAACATATAAGATTTTTAGAAATTTCATGTAATGTCTGAAACATTTATATTAACATATTTCCATACATATTTCCATACAAATACAAATATAAGATTTTTAGAAATTTCATGTAATGTCTGAAACATTTATATTAACATATTTCCATACAAATAACCCAATGAAAGTTTAGTATTAGTTGTTTTGTTTGTTTTTTTATACTGCAGGTTCTTATTAGGCATCAATTTTATACACATCAGTGTATACATGTCAATCCCAATCGCCCAATTCAGCACACCACCATCCCCACCCCACCACAGTTTTCCCCCCTTGGGGTCCATACGTCCATTCTCTACATCTGTGTCTCAACTTCTGCCCTGCAAACTGGCTCATCTGTACCATTTTTCTAGGTTCCACATACATGCATTAATATACGATATTTGTTTTTCTCTTTCTGACTTACTTCACTCTGTATGACAGTCTCTAGATCCATCCACGTCTCAACAAATGACTCAATTTCGTTCCTTTTTATGGCTGGGTAATATTCCATTGTACATATGTACCACAACTTCTTTATCCATTCGTCTGTTGATGGGCATTTAGGTTGCTTCCATGACCTGGCTATTGTAAATAGTGCTGCAATGAACATTCGGGTGCATGTGTCTTTGAATTACGGTTTTCTCTGGGTATATGCCCAGTAGTGGGATTGCTGGGTCATATGGTAATTCTATTTTTAGTTTTTTAAGGAACCTCCATATTGTTCTCCATAGTGGCTGTATCAATTTACATTTATCTTAATAATTTGAAAGCATTATTTTAAATCCCAAAGTATCAGCCTCTTACCCAAATATTGAACTCATTTGTTAAGATCTTATTCACTGTACCTTGTATCTTTTCCTTTATTTGATTCCTTGGTTTTAATTGAGATCAGAGATATTGATTTAGAGTTAGATAAAGCAGTATTACTTGCTAACAATGTAAAGTTTGAGTTACTGTTAAAAAGGTTTCTTTTCCTTCTGTCAGTTTGGTGTCAAGATTAAGTCTGTTTGCCATCCATCTATTATTTACTGATCATGGAACAAGAATTAGAAATCTAGGGGCTTCCCTGGTGGCGCAGTGGTTGAGAATCTGCCTGCCAATGCAGGGGACACGGGTTCAAGCCCTGGTCTGGGAAGATCCCACATGCCACGGAGCAACTGGGCCCGTGAGCCACAACTACTGAGCCTGCGCGTCTGGAGCCTGTGCCCCACAACAGGAGAGGCCGCGATAGTGAGAGGCCCGCGCACCGCGATGAAGAGTGGCCCCCGCTTGCCACAACTAGAGAAAGCCCTCGCACAGAAACGAAGACCCAACACAGCCATAAATAAATAAATAAATAAATAAATAAATAAATAAATAAATAAATAAATAAAAGGCAAGTAACTTTAAAAAAAAAAAAAAGAATTAGAAATCTAGTGAGTGGTCAGTTTGCTCTTAGTACACTGTAGTACAGTCTGTTCTTTCTGAGTACATAGAATACAAAAATGTCTCAGATCCAACCCATGTTTTTTTTTTCAGTGACAAAAATTGAAACAGCTATAAAAATGAAGTTAAAGAAACATCGCTTGGTTGGCCAAATATATCATTGAACATTTTAAAAATTATGTTCATCTCCAAAGTTGTAGTTTTATGATTCAGAACAAAAGTAATACAACACGCTATAAATAATTAAAAATTATTTTCTGGCCCTTCTATGTTCTACTTTGCAAGCTTTATGCATACTCAACACCTTATACATTACACATTTTCCCACACATTTTTACTTTTTCTAGCCTATATAATATTTAATGTACATCCTATCAAAACTATTTTATCACTGTGTATCTTTTGTCCATAATATAAATACAAATATTAAAAGGTCTTTGAAGGCAGAGCTATAATCAGAATATGTTCCCTTCACTTCTTTGTCAACATTTTATTTGTTCAGAAAATTATCAGGCCATCTATAAGCTTTTCAGTGCTAGTTGAGCCAGAAATTTGCTGTTTGACCCTAGGGTTCCCCTCTTTTTTTCCCTCCCTAGCTACTTGTGAGAGCTTATTTAAAATTCTGAGTTCTCCCCTGGCAGCCACAGTTAGAGTTTCTTTGGCAAATTAAAAAGACTAAGAAAAAACATGCAAAAGCTCAGTACTGTTTCCAGTGACCTACATTTGTAGCCAGCTTTTAAAAGATGGTATGTGCCTTATTTTCCAACGAGGAAATGAAAGATAAGATAAAAATATAAAGGAAAATAAACCCACCTCTCTGTCACTACCTAATGAGAAATTTTTGATCTAACACTAAAATAAACACACATTTGGCATTGATGTTTGTGCATCAGTCAACAAAAAAAAGGAATTTTGCATGCAGTAAAGTGGCCTAAGTTATATAGCAAAATGCCACACTGTGTAATAGGATATTTATCCTTAAGAAGATGAAATATACTTCAAATCTGAGCTTAGATTTTAATTTCTGTGTTGCTGCTTAACTAGCTACAGGACCTTGCACAAGTCCCTTAGCCTTTCATATTAAGATAGGGATGATATCCTGCCTACCTTATTCCGGAGTTCCAAATTAAAAATGAAATATCTGGGGTTTTGCTTTCTAAATCTTAAGACACCTATTCCAGCCCTCACATTTACTTTAAAAATTTTATTTTGAACCCATAAAAAAATGAATGGTTGTGAATACTTGATGGTTTTGCTATAGGCAAAAGAAATATTTAAATCTTAGAACTATTATTAGTTTTATCATTCTTGGAAAAGAAGCCATATAAAGTCAGCATTGGGAATATTAGAAATAGGGTTCATTTTTCTTTTGAATACTTTTTCTGAAAAAGTATTCAGAAGAGAAAGTATTCAATCCTTTTGGGGGTGGATAAATGACTTCAAAATTTGAAAACCAGAGCCATTCAAACTAAAAGAAAATCAGCCTCCCAAATTAACATGTTGTCCCATTTAATGAAACATTAAAGGATACCTTGGAAGGAGAAAGGCTGTATGCTATCAAGGATCATAAATTAAATAGACAGTCTGTGAAGATTTATTATGTACGAAAGGATAACTCTACTGTTGAAAACCCCCAAAATATAGGGCTATTTCTCCAGCTAGTGTTGGGATGATTCTTTCAGTGTTTCTTTTCTAATTTAAGTTTTGTTCACCAGAAACTGACAGGCAGTTGCAGAAAAGGGCCTTAGTTCCTCACATCCATCTTTTCACATTATGGTATATTAACGAAATCAGAGGCATTTGAAACGTGCTTATTGTTTTTGTAAAATATTCTCACTACAGTTTGTGTGTGCATACATGTGAGTCTGAAAGTCTGTGCTAGATTTCAGAAACATGGTAGAGAGTATTAAAATGAAGACTTAAATTGGAAGTAGAAAACAGATCTGAAACTATGAAGTGAAGCTTCTTACCTTGCATCTCTTAAAACAGACTGTAACATACAGGGTGCTTAGAATTAAAGAAAACCTATTTTATGCTTTTACCCAGTTACCTCTACTTCTCAGTAGTCAATGAGCAAAAAGAGAATGAGTTCTACTCTACTAACACCAAATATACTACAGAAAATAGTTTTCAAATTTAATAAAAATAAAGTGATATCCAGTTTCATTTAGTACCCCACAATATCCTAAGGATTTTTGTTTGTGACACTTTCCATAAGCTGGGTTTATTCTGGAAAAAAAAAAAAAATGACCTCAAACAAATAAAACCGGTCACTTGTTGTGTGCTCCTGAGTTAGGAATTTAACTGATCAGGACCACTTAAATGAAGGTAATGCCTGATTTCATTCCTAATTGAGATTTCTTTGACAATAGATATCCATGAAACTTTAGAATACTTCTTTTCCAACAATGTAAAGATTTAGTAAATAATTATAAGATTATTGTCACTTTCTTAACTTCTAAAATAATTATATTTAGAAATGTTTTGGTTACATCGGTTTTTAGAAATTAGTTTAGTTTATATTCAATTAAGAGACTTAATACTTAAAGGCATTTTGTAGGAATTCTTTGCCAACATAAGAATCCTTTTATAACTTATTATTGCATAACTTGTTTGCTTAATGTAGATTTTCATATGTCATATTTTCTTAAAACAGGTTAATATACACCCTTATACAGCAAACATTTACTGAAAGGAGTTATTACATATAATCTCACTAATAACTAAACCTGTTAATACCAGTGAGTAAGTGGAAAGTTTAGTCTACTTTTTAAAACAATTCACAAAATGTTTTGTAATCAAGATATGTCCTAATATAAGGACATTGTTCGCCATTCACTATTCTTTCTATAACTAGGGACATAATATATATAAAAATATACATATATACACATATACGTGTGTGTATGTATACACACACATACATAGTACATATACACACACAGAAGTTCACATTTTTAACAATAGTAGTTACCTAATTAGTAGCTCTCTTCACTTTAACTTGTATTATCTCTCTGAGTATGAGTTTTATCGGTTGTGCAGTCAGAGCCAGATTAAACATTGACATCATTGAATATAAGAACTTTACTTTGTAAAAAAACCTAGAAAGGAAAACTCCAATTTTTATGGATAAAAGTATTAATAGATTCCAACAGTGCATTCTTGCCTCTCTATAAGTAAAAACATGGTATTTTTATTTTAAGCTTTCGTCTTAAGAAGTCAGTTTGAAGTAAAGAGACTGTTTTGAAGGAATATGTAATATAGCCCTTAGGTTTTGATTTATAAAATCATAAATTCTGTATCTAAGTTGATCTATTGAGGAAAATTGATAAAATTAATATAGACCTCATGGAGACTTGTTCTTAACAGCTTGACAGTTTTGATTTTTTTTTATATATGTGAGAAAATAATTACAGAAGCTAATATCAGAATGCCAAGACACTCAGTGCATTTCCGCTTAAACTCCTTTTAAGTCAATGCCATCAATAGACAGTACTGAAACCTGTGGCTGCTTTGGTCAAGACTAGGAGTGCTGTTTATGGTGTTAGCATTGCATATTGCTAGATAAGGAATGTAAATTTGCCTGTACCTCATTTTCCCATTCTCACTACTAGATTGCAGTAGAACTCAGAGGTTAATACATGTCTAAATTGCTTTGAGATCCTTCTATGACTGGTGCTCTTAAAAATGTGATGGTTTAGAATGTAATGTTTTAAAATAATTAAATTATATTTGCATTTAGTTGAAGATATTATTATTATTATTAAACTTAATGCAACTCTTTCTCTTCATTTCTGAATACTTCTAGTGCAGACTTCCATTTCCTTTTCTTCATGTATCCTGCTCCTTCCCTCTATCTTAGTCAAGAAAATTGAAAGAGAGGTTTGTCCAGCCTTCTCAACACATTTCTGGTTTACATTTTAAGGAGAAACGTGATTTGCTTGCCAAATTACAAGCATCAGTTTTGTCAGTTGCTTAACTTGGGAGTTTAGTTAAAATAATTTTTGTATACTGATGTGAAAGTGTTTTTCACCATCCTTCTTGTAATAGCAGTAATTTTTCTATCTTTATATTCAAGAAAAAATATCTGAAATTGTACTAAGATGTCCCCTAATCTGTACTGCATTTGGTTTAAAACAAGATAATTCACTCATTACTAATCTTAAAATCTATGAGTTTTAAAAACATGTAACATCAACTACACCCCAGGACCTTCTAACTTACTCCCTGCAGTCTACATTTCTGAATGCTTTCAACAATTAAAGTCACTCCTCCCCCCATACTTTTGAATAGTTAAATGAAGATAATGTGGAGAACATACCTTTACTAAATAAATATTCAGGTTAAATATTTGGACCATGTTTGTATTCAAATTATGATAATCAGTAATATCTTTGGATTTGTTTCTCTTTCCAACTTTCAGAAAATAAGTATTCCCTCCAAAAACCCTCATAAATCAACAAAGTAATATACTTACTGATACAGTATAATATACTTACCAATACATGCATAATGCTTAAGTAGTATTAATTATACAGTTACCAAAACCTGCAAGGATCAAAAGATTTTATTTTTAAGAAGGATTTCTCATGCTGCATGGATTATGTTGCTACATAATAGCTCAGTAGTACTTCTGCTGAATTGTAAAATAGCTTAGAGAAGAATATGATGCCCATAGTTGGTGTAATGCATTGGTAATTAAGAGGGTGGGAGGTTAAGCTTCATTAACTGCTGAGGGATTGTATCTTGGGTTTTATTATGCCCTAGAGAACATAAAAAGTGAGAAGGGTCAAACTGTTGGAATCAGATTTTGCTTGTGCATCTGCCAAAACAAAGACCACAAAATAATAAAGCAGTAAGCACAGAATGACATGAGTTGAAAAGGGAAGAAATATATCTACAGCATCTTATGGATAAGGATAAGTGTTTCTGGTGAAAAAAATAAAACTTAAATACTGGAGTGTACTTTGGTATTGAAAGTTTGTAATAATTTCGTTTCATATAGCTTTTTTAAAAAGTCGAATAAATAGTTGTTTTTGTCCAAAGGTATTGCCAATTTCTTTATTCTTGTTAATTTTCTAACTTGATGTATTTGACTAAAAGAGAGACACTTTATACTTTCCATATTATCTTCTGTGGGGAACTTATGATGCCTGCTTTTTATTTTTATTTATTTATGATCCTTGTTACCAAATGTATGGGAACTGTAAGCACTGCATTGCAGAAAAGAACAAAAAATCTGATGTATATTCTTCCTCTTAGGAAACAAGGATATAACAACCATATTTGATGTGTTCTATTGGTACACTGGGTTAGAAATCAAGACGGGGGATTTTCGAAAGTATGAGGGAGGATGCTGATCTGATTGACGGCTGTAATAGTTGATTATTAAAGAGCTTATTCTTAGCATTCTCTCAAAATAGACATTTTATCAAAACATCAATTAAATTTTTTGTTTGATTAGATACAGGCATTGCAACAAATGGTAGAGATTACAGATACAGTGGTCATCTCTGATAGGGTCAATGATTCACCGTGAGCAGGGTAGGTGATGACATACTTCAAAAATTTTAGGGCTTACAAATTTAACAACATATTGAATACAAACTCTTACAGAAATTTCTGAATATTAGAAGACAGAAGTACCAGAATATTTTTTTCCCCAAAATGTCATTTCTTGGTATATCTAATCATTCATTTTCACTTGACGAGAACAGGAAAATGGATTTCATTTCTTACATTCCCTCCATTCCTCAGTATCATGTCACATTTTTAGTTCCTTCCTTTTCTTCATGTTTAGTCCTTAACTTTCTTGTTCTGCTTTTTATTCTCTTCGCAGCAAGTCTTTTTTCCCACCAGTTTTATTGAGATGTAATTGACATATAACGTATTATTTTAAGGTGTACAACATAATGTTTGGGTATATGTATATATTGTGGAATAACTACCACAGTAAGTTTAGTTAACATCCATCACCTCACAGTTACAATTTTTTTCTTGTGATGAGAACTTTTAAGATCTACGCTCTCAGCAACTTTCGAATATACAATACAGTATTGTTAACTATAGTCACCATGCTGTACCTTTATCATGTACAGAAATTATTTGTCTTATAACTGGAAGTTTGTACCTTTTGACCACCATTGCCCATTTCCCTGCTTCTGGCAACCACCAATCTATTCTCTGTTTTTATGAGGTCAGATTTTTTAGATCCCACATATAAATGAGCTCATATAGCATTTATCTTTCTTCATCTGACTTATTTCAGTTAGCATGATGCCCTCAAGTCCATCATGTTGTCACAAATGGGAGGATTTCCTTTCATTTTTTTTTTATGGCTGAATAATATTATATATCTAAAACATTTTCTTCATTCATCTGTTGATGGATACTTAAGTTGTTTCTATGTCTTGACTATTATAAAAAATGCTACAGTGACATGTGGCTACAGATATCTCTTTGACATAATGATTTCATTTCCTTCAGATATATACCCAGAAGTGAAATTGCTGGATCATATGGTAGTTCTATATTTAATTTTTTGAGGAACTTCCATACCGTTTTCCATAGTGGCTGCCCCAATTTACATTTCCACCAACAGTGTACAAGGGTTCCCTTTTCTCCACATCCTTGCCAAAACTTGTTATCTCTTATCTTTTTTATGACAGCCATCTAACAGTTATATAAAATAAAATACATTAAAAAAAATGTATGCTTGATAAACAATATATATGTCTTCATTGTATTAAAAAGTGTTACCATTTTTTATTTTTACACTTTCTACCTCTTTATTTCTTTTTTATACTGCTGAATTATATCTTCAAATAATTTTTTCAGAAAAGGTTTGTGGTAAGTAAGCTTTTGAAACACTATATACCTTTTAAAAAATATTTTGCATTTATGGTTAATAGGCAGTTTTCCTGGATGGAGAACTCTAGGTTTAATATCAGATTTCCTCGTATTTTGAAGACATTTTTTCCTTGTCTTTTAAAATCCAGTGTTGCTGAGATATCTAATGCTAATCTATTTCTTGGCCCCTAGTAACCTCTAATCTGTTTACCATCTTTATAGTTTGCTTCTTGTAGAATTTTACATATGTGGAATAATGCAGTATATAATATTTTGTATCTGGCTTCTTTCACTTAACATAATGCTTTTTAGGTTAACCATATTCCTATATATATCAGTAGAGTTTCTTTCTTTAACTGATTTTTTTAGCCACTTACCAGTTGATGGACATTTGGGTTTCCACTTTTGACTATTAAATGAAGTTGTGTGAACATCCATGTACATGTCTTTGTATGGACATGTTTTTATTTCTCTTTAGCAAATACCTAAGAAGATAATTGCTGGATCATATTGAAAGTGTTCACTTTTTAGAGAAATTTCCAGACTCTGCTCTAAAGTACCTGTGCAATTTTGCATTCTCACCAGCAGTGTATAAGAATTCCAGTTGCCTGCTTTCTTTTTAACATTCGGTGTGACCATTTTTTGAATTTTATTTTAACAATTCTCGTGCACACATTGTCCACTTTGTAAGAGAATAGTATGAAAGAAGGTTCAAAGTACAATCATATCTTCTTTCTTAGATATTTAAGGGTTAACTGAGAGGTCTATGGATGCATGCTGCCCTGAGCCAGGAGAGGGGATTAACTAGTCTTCAATGACTGAGGAAATAATTGTAGAGAAAGTAAGGAGGAGGCAGAGCTGAGAGAAAGGGAGAAAAGAAGAATGAAAGACAATAACCTGACTTATTATGTACTTTGAGTTTGACATGCAGTCGAACATTCAGGTAGAATACTCAGAAGGCAGTTAAAAATCTAGGCCCAGAAATTGCAGAATGATTGGAAACAGAAATTTGTTAGCGATCATTTATTTCACCCTCAAACATTTATTGAATGCTTATTGTGTGCCAGATACTGTGTTATGGACTGAATGTTTGTGTCCCCCCTAAAATACATGTTCTTCTTGCATGCAAAATACATTTTGCATCCAACCCAAAAACCAATAGTGAACCTGTGAAACCAGGCAAGTTATGTGCTTCCATAATACAGTGGTGGGACAGGCATAGGAGAAACATTCCAAATCCAAGGGAGAAATCAGAAAGAAGGAATGGTTGATGGATCCCAAGCAAGTCTAAAATTTAACAAAGCAAATTTCATTAGATCTTAAGGCCCAAGAATAAGTCTCTTTGGTTCAATCCTCTGCCCTATAGGCCCACTGGGGTAGAAACATCATGCCCCTTCAGCTGGGTGGGGCACCCTTTTAAACCGAGGTGGGGGCAGCCCTATCCCTCAGGCCTGTGCACTTCAGGCCTGTGGTGGGAGTGGCAGCCCTGATGATCTCTGAATCAGTTTTTGGGTCCTTATTCTCTTTTCTTTCTTTTTTTTTTTTTTAAGTTTTTTTGATGTGGACCATTTTAAAAGTCTTTATTGAATTTGTTACAGTATTGCTTCTGTTTTATGTTTTGGTTTTTTGGCCACGAGGCATGTGGGATCTTAGCTCCCCAACCAGGGATCGAACCTGCACCACCTGCATTGGGAGGCGAAGACTTAACCTCTGGACTGCCAGGGAAGTCCCTTTTCTTGAAGGATAGTGCATGTTTGAAACCAAATAACTCTGTGATCTTGTCCTGTAAAGTCAAAGAATTCCTTAATTCCATCTTGCCTTCTGTAGTCCCTTTAGTTCAAACTGGCGGCCTCTCTACTGGTATAATCCCATCTCTATTCCTGGCTTCTGTGAGATAGCTGATTAAGCCTAAGAGTTGTACCCATGATCTCTTTATCAAATGATTATTCAGCCAAACCCTTAGTGTACTTTAAGAACAAGCTTTCTTATTTTTTGCAATATTGATAGGTTGAAAAATTTTCAAATCTTCAAGTTCTGGTTCCTTTTTGCTTATCAGTTTCTTTAATTTATCTCTTTCCTTTTGTATTTTACTATAAGCATTCAGGAGGAACCAAGCTCTTTAGAAATTTGTTTAGAAATCTCCTCAGCTAAATATTCAGTTTCATCACTCACAAGTTGTACCTTCCACAAAACAGTAGAACACAGTTCAGCCAAGTTTTTTGCCACTTCATAACAAGGATCACCTTTCCCCAGTTTTGAATAATATGTTCCTCATTTCCTTATGAAACTTCAACAGAATCACACTTAACATCCATAATTGTAGCATGTACCTCAAAACTCATCAGCCTCTATCCGTTACCCAGTTCCAAAGCCACATTTCTATTTTTACGTATTTGATACAGCAGCATACCACTTTTCAATACCAAAATCTTCATCACCTTGGGCTACCATAACAAAATATCAGACACTGGGTGGCTTAAACCACAGAAATTTATTTTCTCACAGTTCTGGAGGGTGGGAAGTCCAAGATTAAGGTGCATGCTGATTCAGTTTCTAGTGATAGCTCTTTTTCTGACTTGTAGCTGGCCACCTTTTCACTGTGTGCTCACATGACTGCTCCTTTTTGAGTGTGTGGGGAGAGAGAGAGTGCTTGATCTCTAGTGTCTCTTCTTATAAGGACACTAATCCTATTGGATCATGGCCCTATCCTTATTACCTCATTTAACCTTAATTCCCTAAAGGCTTTATCTCCAAATACTATAATATTAAAGGGTTAGAGTTTCAACATAAGAATTTGCAAAGACATAAACATTCAGTCCATAGCAGGTGTTAATGATGAAAAGAGACTAAGACATAGTCCCTACCCTTAAGCATCTCACAGTGGAATCACTGAAATTTGAGAAGGCTTTTTTATCTAAATAAAGACATATGAAGAATTTTTATATAGACTTTTTTTTAAAGTTGAGACTTCTAAAACACTACTCTAGGAATAATGCTGGCAACGCTAGCAATGATACAAAGTCACATGCTTTTTGTTGTGTTGAATTTTGTAGTGAATGCAATATGTACATTCAGTTTGCAAGGAAGAAACATTTGTAGTTAATAAAATGGAAGAGCAGAGATGGGGGGAGTGGGGTAGACTGCTATATCCTCTGTTTCATTTCTTTCCTTTAATGTTGCAACTTCACTTCAGAGAGGGTCTTTTGGATTGGATAGTCATCATCATATATGGATATTCCCAAAAGAGCTTTCTTTGTCTCAAGCACCAATCACTCTTCTAATCTGATGGTTTTAATACAAAAACACTACTTCATGGAATAAGAAATATTTAAACTGTTTTTCCTTAGAAGAAAGATAGTATACCTAATTGGTCCTTTGAGACTCCATAACTCACTCAATACTGCAAAATAAATTTTTTTGAAATGCCTAACATTGGTGGGAGGTGTTCCTTTTAATATTGATATAAAAATGACTTTGGGGTTGGTGGGGTGTGCATAGACCACCATCAGCTCTTTCTTATGGCACTTATTTGCCTTATTAGTTCTGTATTGCTTTTTTTTTTTAAGTTTTTGTGTCTATTTATAGATAAAATATGAAGATTTAGTTCTCATTTAATACCACACATTCTCTTTATGTCTCTTTCTCCTTTCAGTATATTTAAGTTGTCTTCCCTGGTCAAGTCAGTTATTCAGTGTTTACGTTGTGTCAATTTATTCGTTACAGTATTTAGCATTCTATAATTACATTTGTATCCCCTTTTTTGGTACACCAATTATTTTTTCTGAAGTTAATCGTTGCCTCATTTTTTTCAACTGTATCAATTATTAGTTCATCTCCAAACTTTCCACTAAAGCCCTGAAACTCCTCCCTAATGTGTTTAAGCATCATGTCCCTAGACTTCTCCATCTTCTTCTCTCAAATAGATTGCTTGCTGTCTAGGCTGTCTGCATAGCTGTTATTCTGGTGCTTCCCTTCTTCATCCTAGCAGTTGCCTTTGAGAATGAATGGAAGTAGAGGGTAAGTGTGAGATGATAGAGTTGTTTTTTTTTTAATTTTGTATGTCTGAAAATTTTACATTAGTTTGGTTGACTGTAGAACACTAGGCTAGAAATAACTTGCCTCTGTAAAGTCCAATGTTGCGTTTGCAAAGTTTGATGCCATTCATATTCCTGACCTGTCCCCACCCAACCCCTGGAAACTTTTCAGATATTTTCGTTTGTCCCTCTTGTTCTAAAATGTCAGAATTATGTGCTTTGATGTAGGTCTATTTTCATTCACAGTTTGAGTACTCCATAGGATTTTAAATCTAAAATGTCATATTTTTCACTTCTGGAAATTTCTCTTAGATTCTTTCTTTGATATTTTCCTCTGCTGTATTTTCTATTTTTTCTGTCTAGAAGTGCTAAACTAAATCTAAAACTCTTAGAAGAAAACAAAGGTTTTCTTTGACCTTTGTTTTCTTTGATCTTGGATTAGGCAACAGTTTCTTAAATATGACACCAAAAGTACAAGCAACAAAAGAAAAAAAAAACAATAAATTGGGCGTCATCAAAATTAAAGTTTTTGCATCAGAAGACACTGCTGATAACACATATATATGGAATCTAAAAAATAAATAAATAAATAGTCATGAAGAACCTAGGGGCAAGATGGGAATAAAGACGCAGACCTACTAGAGAATGGACTTGAGGACACAGGGAGGGGGAAGTGTAAGCTGGGACAAAGTGAGAGAGTGGTAGTGTATATATGGACATATATATACTACCAAATGTAAAATAGATAGCTAGTGGGAAGCAGTTGCATAGCACAGGGAGATCAGCTCGGTGCTTTGTGACCAGCTAGAAGGGTGGGATAGGGAGGGTGGGAGGGAGGGAGATGTAAAAGGGAAGAGATATGGGGATATATGTGTATGTATAACTGATTCACTTTGTTATAAAGCAGAAACTAACACACCATTGTAAAGCAATTATACTCCAATAAAAATGTTAAAAAAAAAAAAAAGACACTGCTGAGAAAGTAAAAAAGACAAACCACAGAATGTGAGAAAATATCTGCAAATCATGTACATGATAAGGGTCTAATACCCAGAATAAATAAAGAACTCTCACAACTCAACAACATAAACAACCCAATTAAAAAATGGGCAAAGGACATATAGACATATTTCCAAGGAAGATATACAAATGGCCAAGACTAGCACATGAAAAGATACTCAACATCATTAGTCATTAGTGAAATGCAAATCAAAACCACAATAAGATACCACTTCACACCCACTAGGATAGCTATTTTAAAAAAAAGAAAGAAAAAGTGTTAGAGAGGATGTGAAAAAATTGGAACCTGCAAACATCGTTGGTAGGAATATGAAATGGTGCAGCCACTGTGGAAAACATTTTTGTAGTTCCTCAAAAAGTTGAACAGAGCTCCCCTATGACCCAGCAATTCTCCTAGGTATATACCCAAGAGAACTGGAAATATATGTTCACAGAAAAACTTACGCATGAATATTCATAGCCACTTTAGTCTTAATAGCCAAAAAGTGGGAACAATCCAAATGTCTACCAGTTGATGAATGGATAAACAAATGTGACATATCCATACAATGGAATATTATTCAGTCATAAAACAATGAAGTATTCATACATGCTACAACATAGATGAACCTTGAAAACACCATGCTAAGTGAAAGAAACCAGACACAAAAGGCCATGTGTTATATAATTCTGTTTATATGAAATGTCCAGAATAGACTAAACCATAGGGACAGAAAATAGATTAATGATTGCCAGGGACTAGAAGAAGGGGGAATGGGGAGTGACTGCTTAGTGAGTATGCGGTTTCTTTTGGGAGTGATGAAAATGTTCTGAAAGTAGAAAGTGGTAATATTTGCATAACTGAATATACTAAAAATCACTGAACTGTATACTTTAAAATGCTTAAAATGATGAATTTTGTTTTATGTGAATTTTATTTCAATTAAAGATACATATCTATATACATGTATATATATATTTATTATTTATATATATGAAAACCTTTATATATATAACCTTATATAAACCTTATACATATAACCTTTGGATGGATGTTACGAGAGTGTACTTTCTATACATATTTTGAACATTTTCATCCTTAGCTTTAGGAAATGAGCATCTGTTTTATCAATACTAAAATTAGAATCATTATAATTTTCACCTTACTTGTAACAGTTTTTAAAATAGTGAAATGTCCGCCATAGGAGTAGATGCATATTTAATAAGATATATAAGGAAATGCTTACCTGTTTTTTGTTTATACATGTTAGCCATATTAATGAGGTCTCTAATATTTTAGGTCTAGTTCTTTAATACTATACACCTTAATGTTAGAACATTTCTATTCAAAATTGTTATAGTTTAATCAATGAAAGAAAGTGTGGTATACATTTTAAAAATATACATTCCATCTCTTTTGCAAAAAATTTTTTTAATGTTTTTGTTGTTCAGTTTTGGGTGACCTTTGTTATAACTATTAGTAAGTGTTCCTGAGATTGAAAAAAAAGTTAACACAAATATTTATGCTAAATATTGCCTAATATTGGCAATACAAAAATGTGCAGCTCTGAGTAATAGTTAAGACAATTATTTGACTGAATTCTCATAATCGAACTTTTATTGAATGCTTAACATGTGGCAGGTACCATTCTCTGCATTTACATTTTTAACTCATTTATTACTTACAACAAACCAATGAAGTAAATACTATTATCTACATTTTTCTGTTAATCAGTGGAGGCATATAGAGGTGCTATTAGTGGTCAGCGTAACCACAGACACAACTCTAGTGTAAAGTCAAGATTTGAATCTAAACAGTCTGGATGCAGAATTCAAATTCATAACTACTGTGTTGGGTTGAACTATATGCCTCACAAATATTTGTTTCCATTGGAAAAATGTTACTTTATATTTTGTAAGAGATTAATGCTTTGCTAGGAATGATGTATTCAGAGTTTTAATGATACAACTAGTTTCTAATAGTGGCATATATTATAGAGTGAATCCACTTTGAGATCTTTTAGGAGGTGACTAAGATATATGATGGTTACTGTATTTCTGGGTGATTAGTTTACATGATTCTAAGCATAAGTAAATTTGATCCTGAAAAGTAAAAGTTGCAACTTGGACTAATTTATGAGGTGGCACAAGATTATGTTTACTAATCCAAATGCCCCACATTATCTTTATGATTCTAGCTAATAAAAAACAAAATTATTGCTTGTGCTTTCCTTCTCCAAAAAACATGTGTACCTTTTTCTTTGGATTATTTCTATAGTACCTCGTCACAAAGCCATGTTTCTATATGTTTTCTTGTAGCCACTCAGTAGGTCACTCAGTAGTAGGTCAGCTTCCAAGAAAGAAAAGGAAAATTGGAATTCAATGTCTCTTCATTTAATCAGAGATTTTAAATTCTATTTTCATTGTTAAAAGAAGATCATAGGCTTGCAGGTGCAAAACTAATGTTTGATATGGGCAAAATAAATGTCTTTATTCTTAGTTGTTACTTCACCCATTATTTTGGTGAATGAGTTTTTTGAATTCTAGAATTACAAACCAGTAAACAGATTACGCACATGCTTTATTTTTACCTTGTGGCAAACATAACAGTAATTACATGTAATACGTAAGTGCTAATTCTAGACTTTGCTTGAAGTGTATAAATTTTTCTAATGATCATAGCCTCTTGCAATAGCATTTGATTTTTGCTAGTATAAAAATGTATTTTTTTAAAATTCTAGTTCACTGGTAAAAAATTAAGCTTCACATTTAATATTATGTAAACCCTCTTTCTCTGCTTTAGAAATATCTATATTGTCATGATTTTATGCTTGAATCAATTTGAAGGTGTCAATTTTTAATACATTGGAAAGTTCTAGTATTGCTAATATTATGATTTAAGAAAATTATCACTTTTTTTTTTTTTACCACAGATGCTCAGTAATATGTCATTCTGTTTTCTTAGGAACTTCCTGCACCATTACTTGATGATAATTGTAAAAAAGAATGTGATGAAGACATATGTAATCATAAAACAGAATCTAACATTAAGATGAAAATAGCTTGGCGTTACCAGTTATTACCCAAGATGGAGGCAAGTCAATAAACTATTTCTAAAATTTGCAAATATATTTGTTTTCATTTTACAGGATCTCTTGTGGTATACTTGTTACTCTTTAATACAATGTATATTTGTTTATTTAAATAATTAGTTATTTCATTTGTAAAGTATCTTATCAAGATGACTTTTTCCCAGTTTTATTCTGAAATAATTGACGTATGTCACTGTATAAGCTTAAGGTATACAGCGTGGTGGTTTGATTTACATATGTTGTGAAATGACTGCTAGAGTAGGTTCAGTTAACATCCATCATCTCATGTAGATAAAATGAAAAGAAAAGAAAGAAGAAAAAAAATATTTCTCCTTGTGATGAGAATGCTAGGATTTACTCTCTTAACTTTCCTATATATTATTCAACAGTCTTAGCTACAGTCATCATCATGTACATTATATCTCTAGTACTTATTTACCTTATAACTGGAAGTTTGTAACTTTTAACCACCTTCCTCCGGTTCTCCCTCCCACTACCCTCTGCCTCTGGTACCCAACGTCTAATCTCTTTTTTCTGTAAGTTAGTTTCTGTTTTATTTTGTTTTGTTTTTAGATTACACATGTAAGTGAGATCATACATTATTTGTCTTTCTCTGTCTGACTTATTTCACTTAGTATAGTGCCACTAAGTTCCATCCTTGTTGCAAATGGCAAGATTTCCTCATTTTTTATGACTAAACAATATTCCATTATATATATATCTCACAACTTCTTTATTCACTTATCCATCAATTGACACTTTGTAAATAAAGCTGCTATGAACATGGGGTTGCAGATACCTTTTTGAGTTAGTGTTTTCATTTCCTTTGAATATATTCCCAAAAGTGGAGTTGCTAGATCATATAGTAGTTCTATTTTTAATTTTTTGAGGATCCTCCATACTATTTTCCATAATCACTGCACCAATTTACAATTCCACCAACATTGCACAAGGGTTCCCTTTTCTCCACACCATGCCAGCATTTGTTGTCTCTTATCTTTTCCATGATGGCTGTTCTAACAGGTGTGAGGTGATTATTTTAACAACTTAACATTGTGGTTTTAATTTGCATTTCCCTAATGACTAGTGTTATTGAGCATATTTTCATGTACCTGTTGACCTTTTTAATATTGTCTTTGGAAAAATGTTTATTCAGGTCCATTGTCCATTTTTAAATTGGGTTAGTGGTTTTTTTTACTATTGAGTTATATGAGTTTTTAAATATATTTTGGATATTAACCCCTTATCAGATACATGGTTTGCAAAAATTTTTCCCATTCCATAGGTTATCTTTTCACTTTTTTTTTTTTTTTAAACATCTTTATTGAAGTATAATTGCCTTACAATGGTGTGTTAGCTTCTGCTTTATAACAAAGTGAATCAGTTATACATATACAATATGTTCCCATTTCTCTTCCCTCTTGCATCTCCCTCCCTCCCACCCTCCCCATCCCACCCCTCTAGGTGGTCACAAAGCACCGAGCTGATCTCCCTGTGCTATGCGGCTGCTTCCCACTAGTTATCTATTTTACATTTGGTAGTGTATATATGTCCATAACACTCTCTTACCCTGTCACATCTCACCCCACCCCCTCCCCATATCCTCAAGTCCATTCTCTAGTAGGTCTGTGTCTTTATTCCCGTCTTGCCACTAGGTTCTTCATGGCCTTTTTTTTTTTCCTTAGATTCCGTATATATGTGTTAGCATACTGTATTTGTTTTTCTCTTTCTGACTTACTTCACTCTGTATGACAGACTCTAACTCCATCCACCTCACTACAAATAACTCCATTTCGTTTCTTTTTATGGCTGAGTAATATTCCATTGTATATATGTGCCACATCTTCTTTATCCATTCGTCTGTCGATGGACATTTAGGTTGCTTCCATGTCCTGGCTATTGTAAATAGAGCTGCAATGAACATTTTGGTACATGACTCTTTTTGACCTATGGTTTTCTCAGGGTATATGCCCAGTAGTGGGATTGCTGGGTCGTATGGTAGTTCTATTTGTAGTTTTTTAAGGAACCTCCATACTGTTCTCCATAGTGGCTGTATCAATTTACATTCCCACCAACAGTGCAAGAGTGTTCCCTTTCCTCCACACCCTCTCCAGCATTTATTGTTTCTAGATTTTTTGATGATGGCCATTCTGACTGGTGTGAGATGATATCTCATTGTAGTTTTGATTTGCATTTCTCTAATGATTAATGATGTTGAGCATTCTTTCATGTGTCTGTAGGCCATCTGTGTATCTTCTTTGGAGAAATGTCTATTTAGGTCTTCTGCCCATTTTTGGATTGGGTTGTTTGTTTTTTTGATATTGAGCTGCATGAGTTGCTTGTATGTTTTGGAGATTAATCCTTTGTCAGTTGCTTCATTTGCAAATATTTTCTCCCATTCTGATGGTTGTCTTTTGGTCTTGTTTATGGTTTCCTTTGCTGTGCAAAAGCTTTTAAGTTTCATTAGGTCCCATTTGTTTATTTGTGTTCTTATTTCCATTTCTCTGGGAGCTGGGTCAAAAAGAATCTTGCTGTGATGTATGCCATAGAGTGTTCTGCCTATGTTTTCCTCTAAGAGTTTGACAGTGTCTGCCCTTACACTTAGGTCTTTAATCCATTTTGAGTTTATTTTTGTGCAAGGTGTCAGGGAGTGTTCTAATTTCATACTTTTACATGTACCTGTCCAATTTTCCCAGCACCACTTATTGAAGAGGCTGTCTTTTCTCCACTGTATATGCTTGCCTCCTTTATCAAAGATAAGGTGACCATATGTGTGTGGGTTTATCTCTGGGCTTTCTATCCTGTTCCATTGATCTATATTTCTGTTTTTGTGCCAGTACCAAACTGTCTTGATTACTGAAGCTTTGTAATATAGTCTGAAGTCAGGGAGCCTGATTCCCCCAGCTCCATTTTTCGTTCTCAAGATTGCTTTGGCTATTCGGGGTCTTTTGTGTTTCCATACAAATTGTGAAATTTTTTGTTCTAGTTCTGTGAAAAATGCCATTGGTAGTTTGTTAGGGATTGCATTGAATCTGTAGATTGCTTTGGGTAGTAGAGTCATTTTCACAATGTTGATTCTTCCAATCCAGGAACATGGTATATCTCTCCATCTATTTGTATCATCTTTAATTTCTTTCATCAGTGTCTTATAATTTTCTGCCTACAGGTCTTTTGTCTCCTTAGGTAGGTTTATTCCTAGATATTTTATTCTTTTTGTTGCAATGGTAAACGGGAGTGTTTTCTTAATTTCACTTTCAGATTTTTTGTCATTAGTGTATAGAAATGCAAGAGATTTCTGTGCATTAATTTTGTATCCTGCTACTTTACCAAATTCATTGATTAGCTCTAGGAGTTTTCTGGTAGCATCTTCAGGATTCTCTATGTATAGTATCATGTCATCTGCAAATAGTGACAGCTTTACTTCTTCTTTTCCGATTTGGATTCCTTTTATTTCTTTGTCTTCTCTGATTGCTGTGGCTAACACTTCCAAAACTATGCTGAATAATAGTGGTGAGAGTGGGCAACCTTGTCTTGTTCCTGATCTTAGTGGAAATGGTTTCAGTTTTTCACCATTGAGGACAATGTTGGCTGTGGGTTTGTCATATATGGCCTTTATTATGTTGAGGAAGGTTCCCTCTATGCCTACTTTCTGCAGGGCTTTTATCATAAATGGGTGTTGAATTTTGTCAAAAGCTTTCTCTGCATCTATTGAGATGATCATATGGTTTTTCTCCTTCAGTTTGTTAATATGGTGTATCACATTGATTGATTTGCGTATGTTGAAGAATCCTTGCATTCCTGGGATAAACCCCACTTGATCATGGTGTATGATCCTTTTAATGTGCTGTTGGATTCTGTTTGCTAGTATTTTGTTGAGGATTTTTGCATCTATGTTCATCAGTGATATTGGCCTGTAGTTTTCTTTCTTTGTGACATCTTTGTCTGGTTTTGGTATCAGGGTGATGGTGGCCTCGTAGAATGAGTTTGGGAGTGTTCCTCCCTTTGCAATATTTTGGAAGAGTTTGAGAAGGATAGGTGTTAGCTCTTCTTTAAATGTTTGATAGAATTCGCCTGTGAAGCCATCTGGTCCTGGGCTTTTGTTTGTTGGAAGGTTTTTAATCACAGTTTCAATTTCATTACTTGTGATTGGTCTGTTCATATTTTCTATTTCTTCCTGGTTCAGTCTCGGCAGTTTGTGTATTTCTAAGACTCTGTCCATTTCTTCCAGGTTGTCCATTTTATTGGCATAGAGTTGCTTGTAGTAATCTCTCATCATCTTTTGTATTTCTGCAGTGTCAGTGGTTACTTCTCCTTTTTCATTTCTAATTCTATTGATTTGAATCTTCTCCCTTTTTCTCTTGATGAGTCTGGCTAATGGTTTATCAATTTTGTTTATCTTCTCAAAGAACCAGCTTATAGTTTCATTGATTTTTGCTATTGTTTCCTTCATTTCTTTTTCATTTATTTCTGACCTGATCTTTATGATTTCTTTCTTTCTGCTGGCTTTGGGGTTTTTTTGTTCTTCTTCCTCTGATTGCTTTAGGTGCAAGTTTAGGTTGTTTATTCGAGATGTTTCCTGTTTCTTGAGGTAGGCTTGTATTGCTATAAACTTCCCTCTTAGCACTGCTTTTGCTGCGTCCCATAGGTTTTGGGTCGTCGTATCTCCATTGTCATTTGTTTCTAGGTATTTTTTGATTTCCCCTTTGATTTCTTCAGTGATCACTTCGTTATTAAGTAGTGTATTGTGTAGCCTCCAGGTGTTTGTATTTTTTACAGATCTTTTCCTGTAATTGATATCTAGTCTCATAGCGTTGTGGTCGGAAAAGATACTTGATACGATTTCAATTTTCTTAAATTTACCAAGGCTTGATTTGTGACCCAAGATAGGATCTATCCTGGAGAATGTTCCATGAGCACTTGAGAAAAATGTGTATTCTGTTGTTTTTGGGTGGAATGTCCTATAAATATCAATTAAGTCCATCTTGTTTAATGTATCATTTAAAGCTTGTGTTTCCTTATTTATTTTCATTTTGGATGATCTGTCCATTGGTGAAAGTGGGGTGTTAAAGTCCCCTACTATGATTGTGTTGCTTTCGATTTCCCCTTTTATGGCTGTTAGTATTTGCCTTATGTATTGAGGTGCTCCTATGTTGGGTGCATAAATACTTAAAATTGTTATACCTTCCTCTTGGATCGATCCCTTGATCATTATATAGTGTCCTTCTTTGTCTCTTGTAATAGTCTTTATTTTAAAGTCTATTTTGTCTGATATGAGAATTGCTACTTCAGCTTTCTTTTGATTTCCATTTGCATGGAATATCTTTTTCTATCCCCTCACTTTCAGTCTGTATGTGTCTCTAGGTCTGAAGTGGGTCTCTTGTAGACAGCATATATATGGGTCTTGTTTTTGTATCCATTCAGCCAGCCTGTGTCTTTTGGTGGGAGCATTTAATCCATTTACATTCAAGGTAATTATCGATATGTATGTTCCTATTCCCATTTTCTTAAATGTTTTGGGTTTGTTATTGTAGGTGTTTTCCTTCTCTTGTGTTTCTTGCATAGAGAAGTTCCTTTAGCATTTGTTGTAAAGCTGGTTTGGTGGTGCTGAACTCTCTCAGCTTTTGCTTGTCTGTAAAGGTTTTAATTTCTCCATCACATCTGAATGAGATCCTTGCTGGGTAGAGTAATCTTGGTTGTAGCTTTTTCTCCTTCATCACTTTAAGTATATCCTGCCACTCCCTTCTGGCTTGCCGAGTTTCTGCTGAAAGATCAGATGTTAACCTTATGGGGATTCCCTTGTGTGTTATTTGTTGCTTTTCCCTTGCTGCCTTTAATATGTTTTCCTTATATTTAATTTTTGACAGTTTGATTAATATGTGTCTTGGTGTGTTTCTCCTTGGGTTTATCCTGTATGGGACTCTCTGTGCTTCCAGGACTTGATTAACTATTTCCTTTCCCATATTAGGGAAGTTTTCAACTATAATCTCTTCAAATATTTTCTCAGTCCCTTTCTTTTTCTCTTCTTCTTCTGGGACCCCTATAATTCGAATGTTGGTGCGTTTAATGTTGTCCCAGAGGTCTCTGAGACTGTCCTCAGTTCTTTTCATTCTTTTTTCTTTACCCTGCTCTGCAGTAGTTATTTCCACCATTTTATCTTCCAGGTCACTTATCCTTTCTTCTGCCTCAGTTATTCTGCTATTGATCCCATCTAGAGTATTTTTAATTTCATTTATTGTGTTTTTCATCATTGCTTGGTTCCTCTTTAGTTCTTCTACGTCCTTGTTAAATGTTTCTTGCATTTTGTCTATTCTATTTCCAAGATTTTGGATCATCCTTACTATCATTATTCTGAATTCTTTTTCAGGTAGACTACCTATTTCCTCTTCATTTGTTAAGTCTGGTGTGTTTTGACCCTGCTCCTTCACCTGCTGTGTGTTTTTCTGTCGTCTCATTTTGCTTATCTTACTGTGTTTGGGGTCTCCTTTTCACAGGCTGCAGGTTCGTAGTTCCCGTTGTTTTTGGTATCTGTCCCGAGTGGCTAAGGTTGGTTCAGTGGGTTGTGTAGGCTTCCTGGTGGAGGGAACTAGTGCCTGAGTTCTGGTGGATGAGGCTGGATCTTGTCTTTCTGGTGGACACGTCTACGTCTGGTGGTGTATTTTGGGGTGTCTGTGGCCTTATTATGATTTTAGGCAGCCTCTCTGCTAATGGATGGGGCTGTGTTCCTGTCTTGCTAGTTGTTTGGCATAGGGTGTTCAGCACTGTAGCTTGCTGGTCATTGAGTGATGCTGGGTCTTGATGTTGAGATGGAGATCTCTGAGAGATTTTTGCTGTTTGGTATTACGTGGAGCTGGGAGGTCTCTTGTGGACCAGTGTCCTGAAGTTGGCTCTCCCACCTCAGAGGTACGGCCCTGATGCCTGGCTGGAGCACCAAGAGCCTTTTGTCCACACGGCTCAGAGTAAAAGGGAGAAAAAATAGAAAGAAAGAAAGAAAGAAAGAAAGAAAGAAAGAAAGAAAGAAAGAAAGAAAGAAAGAAAGAAAGAGGCTATAATATAGTGAAGTAAAATAAAGCTATTATAAAGCAAAGCTATACAGACAAAATCTCACCCAGAAGCACATACATATACACTCACAAAAAAAAGGAAAAGGGGAAAAATTAATATATCCTGCTCCCAAAGTCCACCTCCTGAATTTGGGATGATTCGTTGTCTATTCAGGTATTCCACAGATGCAGGCACATCAAGTTGTTTGTGGAGTTTTAATCCGCTGCTTCTGAGGCTGCTGGGAGAGATTTCCCCTTCTCTTCTCTGTTTGCACAGCTCCTGGGGATCAGCTTTGGATTTGGACCCGCCTCTGCATGTTGGTCGCCTGAGGGCGTCTGTTCCCCGCCCAGACAGAATGGGGTTAAAGGAGCAGCTGCTTCGGGGGCTCTGGCTCACTCAGGCCGTGGGGAGGGAGGGGTACAGAGGAGGCGGGGCGAGCCTGCGGCGGCAGAGGCCGGCGTGACGTTGCACCAGCCTGAGGCGTGCAGTGCGTTCTCCCGGGGAAGTTGTCCCTGGATCACGGGACCCTGGCAGTGGCGGGCTGCACTGGCTCCCGGGAGGGGTGGTGTGGAGAGTGACCTGTGCTCGCACACAGGATTTTTGGAGGCGGCAGCAGCAGCCCCAGCGTCTCACGCCCGTCTCTGGGGTCCGCGCCGATAACCGCGGCTCACGCCTGTCTCTGGGGTCCGCGCTGATAGCCGCGGCTCACGCCCATTTCTGGAGTTCGTTTAGGCGGCGCTCTGAATCCCCTCTCCTTGCGCGCCGCGAAACAAAGCGGTAAGAAAAAGTCTCTTGCCTCTTCGGCAGCTGCAGACTTTTTCCCGGACTCCCTCCCGGCTAGCACTGAAGCCCGAGCCTCAGCTCCCAGCCCCCGCCTGCCCCGGCGGGTGAGCAGACAAGCCTCTCGGGCTGGTGAGCGCTGCTCGGCGCTGAGCCTCTGTGCGGGAATCTCTCCGTTTTTCCCTCTGCGCCCCTGTTGCTGTGGGATCCGCGCTGATAGCCACGGCTCGCGCCCGTCTCTGGAGTTCGTTTAGGCGGCGCTCTGAATCCCCTCTCCTCGCGCACCAGGAAACAAAGAGGGAAGAAAAAGTCTCTTGCCTCTTTGGCAGCTGCAGACTTTTTCCCAGCTAGCTGTGGTGCACTAACCCCTTCAGGCTGTGTTCACGCCGCCAACCCCAGTCCTCTCCCTGCGATCCAACCGAAGCCCGAGCCTCAGCTCCCAGCCCCACCCTCCCCGGCGGGTGAGCAGACAAGCCTCTCGGGCTGGTGAGTGCTGGTCGGCGCCCAGCCTCTGTGCGGGAATCTCTCCGCTTTGCCCTCCACAGCCCTGTGGCTGCGCTCTCCTCCGTGGCTCCGAAGCTTCTCCCCTCTGCCACCCGCAGTCTCTGCCCGCGAAGGGGCTTCCTAGTGCATGGAAATCTTTCCTCCTCCACAGCTCCCTCCCACTGGTGCAGGTGCCTTCCCTATTCTTTTGTCTCTGTTATTTCTTTTTTCTTTTGCCCTACCCAAGTACGGGGGGAGTTTCTTGCCTTTTGGGAGGTCTGACGTTTTCTGCCTGCGTTCAGTGGGTGTTCTGTAGGAGCAGTTCCACGTGTAGATGTATTTCTACTGTATCTGTGGGAAGGAAGGTGATCTCCGCGTCTTACTCTTCCGCCATCTTCTCTCCTCCCTATCTTTTCACTTTATTGATGATTTCTTTGGCTGTACAGAAGCTTTTTAATTTGATATAGACATACTTGTTTATTTTTTATTTTGTTGCATATGCTTTAGTTGTCATATCCAAAAACTTATTACCGAGACCCATGTCAAGGAGCTTTATTCCTGTGTTTACTTCTAGGAGTTTCATGGTTGCAGGTCTTACATTTAAGTCTTTAATGCATTTCAAGTTAATTTTTGTGAGTAGAGTAAGATAGGGGTCCAGTTTCATTCTTTTACATGTGAATATCCAATTATCCCAGCACCATTTATTGAAGAGAATGTCTTTTCTGTATTGAATATTCTTTCTTGGCTACCTTGTCAAATGTTAGTTGACCATATATGCTTGGGTTTATTTCTGGGTTTTCAAGTCTGTTCCACTGGTCTATTTGTCTGTTTTTATGTCAGTATCATACTGTTTTGATTAATATAGCTTTATAGTATAGCTTGAAATGAGGAAGTATGATGCCTCCTACCTTGTTCTTCTCTCTCAAAATTTCTTTGGCTTTTTGGGGTCTTTTGTGGTTTCATATAAATTTTAGTAGTGTTTTTTTCTACTTCTGTAAAAAATGACATTAGAATCTTGATAGGGATTGCATTGAATCTATAAATGGCTTTTGGTAGTATTAACATTTTAACAATATTAATTCTCCCAACCCATGAACATGGAATACCTTTCCATTTATTTGTGTCTTCTTCAATTTCTTTCATCAATGTCTTGTAGCTTTCAGAGTAGAGATCTTTCACCTCCTTCGTTAAATTTACTCCTAAGTATTTTATTGTTTTTGATGCTATTGTAAATGGGATGATATTTCCTAAAAATAAAATTATGGTTTGTTTTTTTTTCACCCAAATAGATTATTGCATTTCTTCCATAATCTCCCTATAGAATCTTTTATTCTAGGGTTGCAAGACAGAGTAAGTGAACTAATTAAGCCATTTCTATCTAGTATAGTTACCTATAAATATTCAATATAAGTAGTGGTTCTTTGGAATTACTGTTTGTATTCTTGTACATTTCATTTTCAACCATTACATTTTCAAGCTGTCTGGTAACCTCTCCTGCCTAGGATAAACTAAGAGACAGGATGTGAGGGGAAATTTTCTGAGAAGTCAAAACACATGTCAGTAAATCTGCCTACTAAATAAAGCTTATGAACTCTGCTCCTATTGAAGGCCCCTCCATTTGATTGTTTCCTTCATTCATTTTTCAGAACACTTTAATGTCTACCAGACATTATCATACTGGTAGAAAAGAGGGGGAAATTCTATCTGAATAAGACAATTCCCATACTCCACACTTCTCTAGTCTTCCACATTGACATCAGTGTTACCTTTCCCAAGTACAGAAATATGTTTATAACACCCCTTAACTGAAAATGCCTAATTTGGTTTCCTGTTTCCTGCCCCCTTCTAAATGCATGGCAGACTGTCAATCACATTACCTTCCTGCCAACCTTAGACATAGCCTTAGAATTCTCTGCAGAGGGTCTGGGTGGTCACTACCAGTTAATAAGAATTAGAATGTGAGATGAAACCCATTTTAAACCCACAATATGAAATATAAACTTCTCAAGTTGTATATAAGATTTATACCACTTAATCCAAGCCTACCTTTTTAGTCTCTGTCCTGTGTGTATATAAAACACTATATTCGCCCATCCTATGAGAACTGCTCTTTGTGAATTGCTTGTATTTCTGCTGGTGATGCTTTTCACTTTCTTATTCAACTCATCCTTCTCCAAGGGCAAATGATATGTTATTATCTAATTTCTTATATTTGTTTCCATAGCACCACATGCATTTTAGAGTACTTCTCTACATTGTTTTATAGTTAGTTGGTAGTATAATTCTTTTCTCCACCAGACAGAATTCTCTAGAGGACAGAGAGCTTGTTTTATTATATTTTCTGTTGTATCTCCAGCACCTATGTTAATGCCATTTATTCATTCAGTCAGAAAATATTGATTAATCATCAACTGTGTACCAAGTATAAAATGTGTTGTAATAGGTGGATATTAAGCAGTGGTAAATTGTTCTAATTTAAATGGGAAAGCTATTTGAATAGTATCATTTTTAAGTGTGATTTATTTAAATGACTGTGAACAAACTGCAAATTAGAGAGGGGTTATTTGCAACTCATATAGTAGAATAAGGAATAGTCCACCAGCTAAATTTTTAAAAACAGGAAAAAAGTAAAAAGGAAACTTAGGTAGTCCTTAAACACACAAGAACAGATGCCAAATTTCAATTATAATAAAAGAAATGCAAATTAAAGCTATACTGGCCTGCCATTTTTCTATTATTAGATTGTCAATAATCTAATATGTTTGGTAAGACACTAAATTAGCAAAGGTGGGAAGAAACTAGTACTCTCATACTTTGCTGGTAAAAATGTAAATAGGTACAACTTCCATAGAGGGTAATTTGACAGTATCCTTCAAAATTACAAAAACGTACACCCTTTGATTCTTTTGGAAATTTACATCATGAATATATTTACTCAGATGTACAATGAATTATGTATGACCTACTTATGAGGCATATTTTTTTAATAATAGAAGATTGGAAATAACCTAAATGTCCATCAGTAAGCAACTAGTTAAATAAATTACAGTATATGTGGACAGTAGAAAACCATACATTTGTGTTAAAAAGTAAAAGGAAGCTGTATGTAATCAGAATTTGTTGCAGGCATAGCTTAGAATGTGATTGAGAACTGGGTACAAGAGGCCAGAATAAATGTAGTTATTCTGCTTGGGAAAATGTGAGTTAATTTATAAAGATTAAAACAGACAAGCAATGTAGGGACTAGCACTTGAGAACCCTAATAGCAAAGAACTTCATGCCTTTAATCTGGCATATTCATTTAAGTAACTGGGCTTAAGGGTGACTCTTCTGTAAAGAGTGACTGTATTTCTAATTTTTTCTGCTGGTATGTTCTGAAAGTCATTAAGAACATAAGCTCTAAGTTGAATTTAGCTTTTGTGTAAAGACAATATACCAATTCAGTTTTAGATCATATAAAATACTTATATCTTCCATTTCTTTTATTTTTACTCTTATCTCAGCTAGGTTTTGGTCTTTTCATTGGTCACTTAACATTCTTGAAGTGAAATTGTCAGTGAAAATGCAAGTGATTGAAACTTTAAGCCTTTTTTTCTTGCTGCTTCTTATAAAATCTGTTTAAACTTGGGGAGAAAGTTCTTTGTTTCTTTATAGTTAATTGTTTCCTTCTGTATTGTATTTACAGATGCCATTCCTGCCCCCTTTCACATATGAGTAAATACTGCTTGCTCTGTTTTTACTTTTAGAGTATGGTGTGCTTGCAGTTGTTACTATGGGGGTAAACTTCTCAGAGGTTACACATTAACACATAAGCCTCAGTTTTCAAGGCTTACAGCTTCAGTGTTTTAAAAATTATGCTCTTACAATGATGTTCTCCAGATGACTTATTTTCCCGTTTTCTTCAGGACTCCCTTAAAATATCACTTTATCGGGAATGTCTTCCTTTGTCACTCTGTATATAATAAAACCTCTCTCTCTTTTTCTCATCCTTTCACCACCATATTTCTCTTCAGGGTACTTGCCATCATCTAGCAGATAATATATCATCCACCTCCTCCTACTAGAGTGTGAACCAATGAGAGAAAAAGACTTTTACTATTTTGTTTTACTGGCTTGTGGTAGGTGCTCAATAGTTATTTGTTGAATACAGGAGTGAATGACATATAGTATGTGAATTAAATGTTAAAGTGAGTCAAGTTGTATTAATTAATACACATAAATTAGCAGTTTATTTTGAAGTTACAGTCAATGGTCAAACTTAAGTTTACTAGTATTTACAAGTAAGTTCTGTCAAGTTTAGAAAATAGAATCATCTCTGGCTTCTTTGCTTTTCTTTGAAATGTCACTGGCATGTATATTTGCCTGTCACAGAAATTTTATATATGATGATTTGCCAAGAGTGAGTAGACTTTGAGGATCACTCATCATTATCTACTTTATTAATCCAGACCTTACCTTGCCATTATCATTTTAAAAACAACAACAGTAAAACCCTGGTTTTCTGTATTTTACTTGGGACAAACTATAGTTAACACTATTATGAGTGAAGATTAAACAAGTAGTCCAAAACATAACGTAACAGAAAGGTATTCGGTTGATTATCAGAGATGCCTCTTAATACAAGTCATCACCAGGTCCTAAGAGTGTAGTCATATTCCCATTTAGGGAATGCAAAAACGGATAAGAATATGTACACCTAAATAAATAACAGTAGCTCAGTAAAGCATAAAGTAGTGCTTCTTCCTGTTGGAGGCGTGTGTAGTTTTTAGAAGCCTACCTTCCCTCATCCTGTGATTTTGATTTTCTCTCTTAGATGGCCATGCCTCCTTCTTTCCTATCCAATCATCAAACCCTATTCCGTCTTCACCCCAAGAATTCATAGTCTACAGCATGTTCTGAGACTTAATTTTTTCAATATTGTAGAGCTCTACTACCAAGGCCTACAATGGCTCCATCAATTTATGACAGCATATTAGATCTTTATTATAGTAAATCCTCATTACACTTTGAATTTCCATCTTACTGGTTCAGCTACAACAGTCCTGTGATAGATGTGTGCATGTTGTAGATGACAACAAATACCATTTTTCCAATAAAGCAATGTAATTGCAAAGGATAGTGATGGATCTTCTGATTCTCTGGTGAATCATGACACAATAATAATAATTAATAATATTTATGTAGCACTTTATAATTTACAAAATATTCATTTCCAGTATTGCATTAGATTCTCACAACAGCCTAGTGAAATAGTTATTATTAGCTCTGATTTCTGGTGATTGAACTGAGGTTCAAAATGGTTTAGTAACCATTTGGGTTCTTGCTTTCTGTTATGCCATACTGAGAAACAAGAAATGATAACAATAATAAGAAAATGTCTTATTTAGACTGTTTATTTGTGGTACAACTTTTCTCTGAAATTTTTCTTTCTTTCTAACATACTTAAGTTGAGGGATGGTATTGTTTTGTTGCTCTGTGCTCCTCCTGAAACCCCATTAGAGTTCATTTTCCTTTAGCATAACCATTTCCATTTTACTCTCTTCCACAGTTGGCAAAGTTAAAGGGTAGTTTATGAATGTGAAACAGAAGTTTTCATAATGTAAAACTAAAGCAACGTGTCTTATCAAACTGAGTAAATGGAATAGTTATTGATGATAGTTTAATTTTTTTAATGCATTTACTTTTTCAGGAAGTTGATAGGTTTTCATGGATTACCATTACTACTACAACTACTGCTACTACTACTATTATTATTATTATATTTAAAGCATTTAATGACCTTTTTCAGAGGAAATATTTTAAGTCTTTGTTTTACAATTCTAAGCCTCAGAAGATTTCACAGCATTCCAGTTATCTGATGATATGTTAATGCTATGTGTGTTGGGTAGAAAAAAACTTACAAAATTGTTTTTCCTGTAAGAGTATATTTAATTTTCATTTTCATTTTTTATTGAAGCATTGAAGTTTTTCATCATTAATAAAATGGTTAGTGTCTACCTTGTGAATATTTTAGTTGCCCTATCTAATCTTAATTTCTAAAAAATTAATAATTTAGTTGTAATAAGAAAAGCTTCCAAATTTATTTTTACATTTTGATTAATTATTTGTGTTCTATATGTAAACTGTCACAGCATGAAATCAACTTTCTGCCTTGATTCATCCCAAATCTGAGATTTCTATTACTTTAATATTATAATTAGAAACATTGATAGAGACGGCAACTTAAAAAGCATACTTTGCTTCTTGGCAATTTAGCATATTTCTCCAAGTGCATAGGATTTCAAGAACCTTCAGTCCACTAATAAATTTATTAACTCAAACTTAAAAGAAACGAAAAGTCTCTCTTTCTTTCTCTCTCCCCATGGCCAGTCCGCCAAAATAGATTATTCATGCTTATTTGATTCAGGTAGGCTTTTGCAAGCTTCCCTACTAGGCCTGGGAATGTGGTACATTGAGGCCTTTTCAGAGGCTTCTGACATAGACCAAGCTTTTATTGCATGGTGTTTTATTATTACCAAATCCTAGTCTCCACCCAGTTTGTAGGCACTCTGCTTATTCTTTTGAATGAGGAAAGGTTATCACCTACCTTAATCCATGCAGCAGTGTGGATTAAGGACACCAGTGTGCCCCAGGATTCTCAAAGAGGATCCTGGAAACTTCTTGTTTCTTCTTTTTTGCTGTCTTTACTAAATTCTATTGGGCCTTAGGGGGATTTGCATCTGAAATGGGCAACCTGGTGTTTTTCTCAATGAAGACATCAGATCAAAGTTCAGTTAGTCAAGGCCTTTCTAAAACATTAAGGGGGTTTGGACTTACACAATAAAAAGATGAGCTCTAGCAGAGATTGCAGTAAAAACATTCTGAACTATAATCCGGATAAAGAATAGATTATAGGCCAAAGAACAGACCTTGTTTAAATTGCTTTAGACTAATAACTTTACATTTAAAAACTTTACATCCTATTTTTAAGAGACAAATTTTAATGTGACATAATGTATTTGTCAGTTACTTTTCGTGGCAAATAGACAAATCATGTTTTTGAAACCATACTTCTGTTTATATTGTATTGAAAAGATTAGATTAAGCCAACTGATAGGTCTCTTTCATTAATGAAAATAAACAGTACCTTATGGAGGAATGAACAGCTATTTTATCTAGAAAATAAATGTCAAACCCTCAGATTCTGAATCTGAGAATAATGTTTCTATTAGACTTTAATTCTCTATTACTATATAATTTGATGTTTGTAGGCATTTAAGAATATGAATTCTTGAAGTCTTAAAATGCAAATATCTAGTGTCAAGCAAATGTCTGTTTCTTCTCTAAATTTCAAAGTTGCCAGTTACTTAGTAAAATAAGTTAAGAACCTACTGTGTATAGTTCTTCAGTTTCTGTAAAGATTATCTAGTTTTGTTGAATGTTCTGAAACTTGTCTGTTTTGTAGCATTCAAGACAGTGGAACTTAAGTAAATTTAGATCAGAGATTTTATTAGAAACTATTGCCAGGTGGAATCTGTTACTAGTTCAACTTTGGATAGAGGTATATTTGGATAGAGATATATTTCTAATGTGATGAATGAAAGAAATCAGCCCAGAGTCCATTCAAAGTAATGTAATAATAATTTTATATTACTGGGCTTCAACTATCCTATGTAATTAAATTCAGCATCAATAGTTATTAGAGTTTCTTATAAGAAAGATAATTGGTTGGAGAAATTGTTGTAGAGGGCACAAAAGAGGAATTATCAATGAACTCATGAATATGCCAGGTTTCTGGTTTAACTATTAGAGCTTATGTACATTCTCCCACTGTATCATGTACCTTGTTCCTATCTGGAATATCCCAGTATATTTTATACTGTTAGCTCAATTTTAAGTTTGTAAGAAGTTTTGAATACTATATATACACATGGTCTTCTGAGAATTTAGTTTTTAAATGATGCTCAGTTTAATGTATATAAATAGCTAGTTTCTTTTGGGCCCCTCAGCAATGAAATAGTGTGGCTTAAGTTTTCTTTTCATTCTTAGTAACTGTAAATTTATTTTATTTTTAAAACTTGAAGTCTTAAATGTTAATTGAGTTATGTATATAAAATTTTTGAACTGAGGAAGGTATAGTATAAAGGCAAAGAGGTGTTCAATTTCTTATCAAACTTAGGGAACCACCAGGAGTGAAGATACCTGGGAGATGTAAAGGTTGATTTCTAACTATCAATAGTTTATAATAATAAAGATTGTTGCATGCTTCTTTGAAATTTAATAAGCCTATGTATATCAGCTCTTCCTTATTTGCATTAAAATGCATAAATATATCAGAATTTTGCTGAATGTAGGATAAATAAATTGCAGTTTAAAGAAAAATTTTTAACAACCAATATGGGTTTTCTTATCAGGCTAGACCGGTATCATCTTCAAGATTTGGTCACTATTATGATGTATCAAAAAGGATACCACAAGAACTAATTGAGGCTTCAAAATGGCATGGATTTTTTCTTCCAGAAAAAATATCATCAACTCTTAATGTAGAACCCTGGTAAGTTAATGATTTCAATTTACCACAGTCTTTGAAAGAATGCATATTTAAAGGTACATATCCTAATAAATGTTTTCTGTATAATATGTAACCTTAGTTGTACATGTTTCATATTATTTCATTATATGTGGTTTTCTTCTCTTTCTCATCCTGTAACTGTTGGACCTACTATTACTCTTAATTTGCAACTTGAAAAATCTGGATACCAAATTTACAATACCTGCTGTTTTTATTTTCAATAAAATGTGAAATAGTTCTATATTAGGGTCTTTCAGCCCTAAATGCACATGGATACCTAAATATTGCTTATTGATAATAATAGCATTGAAAATAGTATAAAATCATGCTTTTGCTCCATGTTTTTTGATACATGCTCTTTCAGAAAGTAAACAAGTACATGTTTTCCAATATTTTATTTATTAAGGCTTTCTACTTCTAGTTATGCTGTAAATAAAATAATCTGTATTTTTTTAGATAACAAGAGAATTTAGAGTTTGAGTTTTGCAATGAAAAGTTTTAAGTAATAAAATAACAACATATAGTGTTACTATTAAAGCACAACTCTGAAAATTACAGTACTTGACATTGAATAATTTATAAAGTATTAGGAATATTTAATTTCAATTCTTATTGCAGTTGGATCAAGGGAAGGTAATTCACAGAATAGGTTGTTGCCTCTGTTTTCTTTCGCACTGTAAAACCTTTATTTTCAAAGTGAAATGAGTTATTAAATGGAAATTTAATAGATAGGAAGTTGTGAATGGAAATGACTTAAAAATCTAGAGTCTCTTTCCCAGAAATATTACCTGAAAATTTAGTGGAGACTATCCTATTTATTTTTATTAAATCTCTTTCCAAAAAAATTATTTATTAGTGTATTCTCCAGTCCATATGGCTGGAGACTTACCGAAAGTGGTGCTTTGATGATGCTTTAGTGTTAATAGCTGCCATTAATGAATGACTGCTATGTGTCAATCACTCTACTACATACTCTACATTTGTTATCTAGTGTAATCCTTGTATCAGTCCTATAAAAGTTTGTGCAGTGTTCCCATTTTCCAGGAAAAGATACCAAAATTCACAGAGGTGATTTATCTGAGCCTCAACTATTAAGTGATCAAACCAGGATTAACCTAAGTCAGAAGATCCCTCTCTTTTTTCTTTGCCTTACTGCTTCAAAGGACTTTGGTGGCCTTCACCTTTATCTTCTTGTGTTGTATAGTAAAGAGCACTGATAAAGAAATTAAAAATCTGGGTTCTGGTACTGAGTTCATCCTACTGTTACTCTTGGGCAAATCCCTTAAATTCAGTGAAAATAAATATCCTCTTTTGAAAAATAAGGGCGGAGTATGGGGGTTCTAGGAGGAATACCACCTGTCCTTCCTATATCACTAATTTTTTATTAAGTTTGAATGATTATATTGATTATACTAGTTCCTAATTTTTGTCATTCACTGAACCAGACATACATATACGTACACTTGGGAAATAGGTCAAAATAGTGTTTCCATGATTTGTCAAATAATAAATCATGGAACCCAGATTCAAAGTCAGTTCTTTCTGACTTAAAAAAATCTGTGTTAGCAGTAATGCTGTCTGTACTGCCTCCATTCATGGAGTACTTAGGGAAATGAAAAATGAAAAATGTACATTAAGTATGATGTAAATACATGAAAAATAATATAGTGTTACTTTTGTAATTAAAAAAAAAATTAAGGATAAAGCTTTCTTTAAGTCGGAAAGTACAAAGTGTTTTTCATTTGTTCAGCAACTAAAGAGAGGAGGGAATTAACATTTCTCAATTTTCTGTTCAGTGTCAGGCACTGTTCCAGGCATTTGACTGTGGGATATCTCATTGAATCCTCCCAACAACCCTCCAAGAGAAGCAATATTATCCCCACTTTATAGGAAACTTGAGGTCAGAGACGATGAGCAGCTTTGCCACTGTTTCAGGCTCTGGGTGACTAAGCAGACACCCAAACCCAAGTATCCAAAACCCTCTGCTCTCTTTTCTATGCCAGGCTGTCTCCATTTACTGCTGCAGTAACTGTACTGCACACAAAGCTGGGCACCAGAAAAATTAAACCTTATTGGATGTGGAAATATAGTCTTTAAAGTATATTTTAAGAATATTTTTGAGAACTAACAGCTTTGCATGGAACAGGAAAATTTATAGATTTTAATTACCAGGGCAGTATTTCATTTCATAGTAGTTAACTGATAATTCATTTATTTCATATTAAACTTAAATGCTTAATTAAATGTAATTAAACTTTAAACATGTAATTAAATTAATTTTGAAAATGGGTACTTTACCATGTGAGGTTTATTTTAATTTATGAAAAGCGTGTGCTCATTTCACTAAAATGAACTTTACTGGTTCATTTATAAAATAATAAAGCTAAGCCTTACAGTTGTCCTTACTTTTCCTATAATTAAGACTAGAGGATATAGCTGTGTCCCACTATTGTGTGTGAGGATATAATATATAATTTTATAACTTCTAAAGGCACTGTTGAAACATATAAAGATTTTTTTACAGTAAGAAAAACAAGGTCATTTAAAATCTACACTAACTAATTTAAAATTATTGGTAGGTTTGCCAATGGAAAATGTTCATACATATAGTTTAAACTTTCAAGTTGAAGCCTAGGTATAAAAACCTGAGATATATCACAATAATATTACCCAGATAATTTTGTTTTGATATTTCACTGTTATAAATCTGATAATCTCAATCATAAAACAATGATAGAAAAACTGATTTTGAGAATAAGTTGGTAGTCTACAAATTTAAAATTTGACTTTGTTTTGAAGTAAACTTTGCTAACAGGTATGCCCAAGCACAGTTCTGTTTCCTCACTAGAAAGATATTGTCATTATTTATTATTTATTAACGAATCTACTAACATACTGCTTATTCAACTGTTACAGACTGAATGTTTGTGTCCACCCCACCCCCTGCCAAATATATGTGATGAAGCCCTAGTCCCAATATTTGGAGATGGGGGCTCTGGGAGTTAATTAGAGTTAGATGAGGTCATGAGGGTGGAGCCCTGGTCTGATAGGATTGGTGTCCTTAAGAAAAAGAGGGAGAAACACCGAGCTCCCCACTCTCTTCTTGAGTAAACACCCAGGAAAATCCATGTGAGCTCACAGCGAGAAGGTGACCATCTGCAGCTCAACACTAAACCTGCCAGCACCATGATCTTGGACTTCTAGTCTCCAGAACTGCAACAAAATAAATTCCTGGTGTTTAAGCCACCCAGTATTTTGTTCTAGTACCCCAAGCCAACTAATACACCTACTATATTGTAAAATGTTACTTTTTAAATTATAGATATGTTAGGTCTTGAATATTGAGTTTCCATAAAGTTGGCAGTAAATAGAATGATTTTTTGATATGTTTCTTTGAAATTCAAGATTTTACTTTTGCATATCTACGCTAACAATAGCTAGTAGTAGCTAAAAGTTTTGTATTAAATTGAACGAACTGAATTCTGAGAGAACTAGTTATCTTCCTAGGAGAATTTCTAGTGGAAAAACAGTGGAAAGCGGATAGGAATATTACTTAAGATTTTAGGAGTCTTTTTTTTCATTTTTTTTTTATCCTGCCAAGTCTCTTTACCAGAGTAAATGGAACCTCTATATAAGCTTCTGTAGTATCTTCCTAGACAAATTGTAGCTATGCTTCCCATACATTCCTACTAGTATTCCTTTGTTCATACTTCTGTCAGAACACTAATCTCATTACACTTAATAATTTGTCCTGTCTACATTCTTATCTTCCCCCTCACGCATTGGAAATCCTTGAGGAAAGGGTTATGCTTTTTTCATCTATTTATTCTCTGAATCTAGGACACAAGTGTTGAGTTGATAGTTAATGAATTAGTGAATCAATGCACAAAGTATAGTAATAACTCAAATTAACTATAGTCTTGTTCTTAGCACAAAGATTTAGTGGGATGAAACTGGGTAACTGAAACATAGCCATGTAAGAGTATATTTTATTTCAAAAATACAGATCTCAGATTGAGAAGCAGAGAACCACAATATATTTAGAAGTTACAAGCAGAAAATTCACTCACAAGAAAGGAATTTTGAAAGAGAACTTCTAGGTAAGATTAAAAGTTCAGAACAGAAGTCATAAAGTTATAGAAGTATACTATAAACTACTCTATTAAAAGAATATAGTAAATGATATATTAATCAAATCTCAGAGCTAGGGGAAAGGAAGATGTAAGTGTAAGGAGGGATTTTACCTATCTACTTATCTGTGGGTGATATAATTAAAGTCAAAAGATAGTATCTGAAACTTTAGAGGGAGAACTATTATCCTGAACCTCATTTTGACCAATGAAGAGAAATGACTTGCTTATATGTTTGTCTTTCTTTCTTCTTTCTGTCCTTCAAGGGGGCCTTTGGGTACATGGAATTTAGTTGATCATTCTAGCATGCTATTTTCATTGGTATCCATGTGTTTTGTTTTGTTATTTTCCACCTTATTCCCACATTCCTAATCCCAGTCGTGTTCCCCATAGACATACTGTCTCTTATTTATGTGTCTCCTTCCATATTTCTATTCTTCCTTCAGTAAAGTAATCATTGACCCTTGACTCCTTTCTCTCTCTCACTCCCTACATTCAATCTATAAGCAAATCATGTCAATCGTATCTTCAGTATATCCAGATCCTGATCACTTCTTGCAACCTGTACCTCTACCACGCTAACCTAAGTCACCCACATTTCTTGCCAGGACTCTTGGAATAGTCTCCTAATTAGTCTTGCTCCCTGCTCCTTGGTGGCTCCTATTTTTCTCCAAAACAGCCCTCATGAACTTTTTAACGTAGTGTTGTCCAATAGAACTTTCTTCAAGGATGGCAATTTTCTATGTGCTGTTCAAAATAGCAGCCACTAGCCACATGCAACTGATGATGAGCATTTGAAATGTGGCACTGAAATTTTTATTTTATTTTAATTAATTTAAATGTAAGTAGCTATATGTGACTAGTGGCTATCTTGTTAGACACTACAGTTTTACAACATAAGTCAGCTCTTATCACTACTCTGGCTCAAACCTTTAATGAATTCTCATCTCATTCAGAATAATAAACCTATATCCTAACAGAGATCCATAAGGTCTACATGTCCTTACCTAATCTTATTGCTAGCTACCTCTCTGATCTCTTTGATTTCATTGAGGTTGGGGAAAAGGGTGAAGGGAATATCAAGAATGCTTTTCAGACATTAGAACTAGGATGGTACCGCTTACAGATATAAGTAGACATAAGCATATATCTAACAATATTTATTGAACACCTTCTCTGACGTGAGCACCTTGTGTGCCCCTGAGTACCTTTTATGAGCCTAGAATTATGTTAAGCTCTAGGTTTATTGTAGTAAACAAAGCAGCTGTTATCCTTGACCATTTATAGGTTACAATTGAGCAAGAAAGCACACAAATTTTTTTTTTAAAAAGCAAGTAAACAAACAGATATATATGCCATTATGAATTGTGATAAGTAATATAAAGACAAAGAACACTTTCCATAAATTGAGTGGGGGAAATAAACTTTGAGTTGTGTTCAGATGAGGCCTCTCTGAAGACCTGTACCTGAGACTTGAAGAATAAGAAATAAGAAGGTGGTCATACAAAGACCACTAAGCCAAGAAGTGTTCTTGGAGGAGGGAACAGCAGGTGTAGTAAGAAAGGAAAGAACTTGGTGTTTTCAAGGACCTGAAAGGCCATGTTGCTGAAACAGAGTGAGTGAAAGCAAGGGCTACAGGAAGATGAGTTCAGAGAGATAGGCAGGGGTCATACCATTCTTTTAAGAAATTTGTTCATGAAGGGACAGAGAAAAAGCAATAATTGGAAGAGATTTGGGGTGACAAAAGTTGTTGTGGGGTTTTTTTTGGTTTTGGTTTTGGTTTGGGGTTTTTTTTTTTGTTTTTTTTGTTTTTGTTTTTTGTTTTTTTTCTGTTTTGTTCTGTTTAAATGTAAGTGGGAAAAAATTCATTAAAAAGGGAATGGATGAAGAGGTAGCAGCAGTTTCTAACTATATGCCATTGGGCAGATTACTAATGCCTTAGGAAAATTCTTAAACCACTCACTACCTCTGTTACCTATCTATGAAATTGGTCTAAAAGTAATACTCTTTGAACACTGCTTAGTACATAGGAAATACCAAATAAATGTTAGGGGGTAGTCAGAGTGTTTTCTGGAAAAAGCAGGAGGTGCCTCAGAGCAGGTGTGGAAGGACTGACCTTTAAGATATAATAACATTTCCTCCACTGGAGGGAAGGAGAGAAAGGAAGCATAAGAGAACAGTGTAAATGCAAACAAATAGGTTTGTACAGTTGTAGGCAGAGTCTTGAGTAACACTGAAAATATGGATGTCTTCTCTTTACTTAGTGAATAATAGGCAGGATCATCCACTAAGGAATAGTTACTTACCTCTTAGGAGTTTGGGTTAAATGGGGAGGGTTTGAAATGGTTGTTTCACAGACTGGAAGAATACGCGGACTGGAGAAGTATCAAATATTTATGGGGGTACCAGTCTGTCGGGCTGTGTGACTTTCTTGCATCTGTGCTGATTCCTGGGTGCAAACAGGATTGAAGTTTTGCCAGATGCCGTCAGCAGAAGGACAAAGAGCAGAGAAGTATTAAAAGGTGAACAAAATGATGGACCCCATACTCTAGGCTAAAGAAAATGAATCGATAACAGCTGCTGTTGATACGGGAGGAGAAAAAGAAGGGATAGTAGACTGGCAGTGGACTAATCTTAATAGTGAGGGTAAATGAACAAAGCAAGTTACCAAGATTAGAAGTGTTGATTGAGAATAAGGTGTTTGAATTAGGACTGTAAACCAGGTACAACATCTTCAGTTGATAGAGGGAAATGTCCAGAAGCTTGATAATGGCAGCAGCTTAAAAAGAGAATGATTGGGGTTGGCTAAATATTTTTTTTTTAAAGGCATGGAGTTTTTTGTGTGTTTTGTTTTACTAGAAAGTAGGCGAGGAGGAGTGGTTTGAAAATGACACTGGAGAACAAAGGGGATGCCAACCAAATCTCCCAAATATTGAGGAAAGTAGTCAAAGTTGCAACTTTACTTAGTTAGACTCAAGTGCCCACCACCCTCCAAAGGAAATCCAGTTATCCTTTGGAGGCTCGTGGGCACTGTAGCTTTTACTAAGATCTAAGGCTGATGGTAGCTGTGGAGACTGCAGCAGTGGATGTAGTGGAGAGGTTGTGCAGCAGCTTTTTCTGCATAAGAGACCTGGGGTGGTTACTGAGTTTAGCATCCAAGATAAAATAGAGCGAAAAAGTGGAGTATAGTAATAGGACACAGAGTACAATCCTGTTTACATAAAATTTTAAATAGCTTTTCCCAAATTCTTTTCTAACACAAATTCAGTAGATGTTAATTTAGTTTCTTAAATATACTTAGTGATATTTGGTCAAATAAACCCATGAACGACTAAGCTAAATCTTCTTATACTGTGAAACTCAGTATATATCAGTGTTGAAAAGGCTATGAGAGAAATGCCAAAATTAAACAAATAAGTAGTTATAATAACCCAGTTTATATTTGTTTATTGGTAAAATACTCTTTTCAGAATCAAAAACATTTTTATCAGCATACTTCTTAACATCCCACAGTATTTTTTCTCAGTAAGAGAAGGAAGGATTGACATAGAGAGATGTCTGAAAGGATGTTCATCAAACTGTTAACAATGTTCACCTTTGGGTGGTGGATTTTGGATTTTTTTTTTTCTATTCCTTGTATGTTTTGTATATTTGGTTTTTAAATTTATTTATTATTTATTTATTTATTTATTTATCGCTGCATTAGGTCTTCGTCACTGCGCGCAGGAACTACTCTTTGTTGCAGTGTGTGGGCTTCTCATTGCGGTGGCTTCTCTTGTTGCAGAGCACAGGCTCTAGGTGCACCAGCTTCAATAGTTGTGGCAGGCGGGCTCAGTAGTTGTGGCTTGCAGGCTCTAGAGCACAGGCTCAGTAGTTGTGGTGCATGGGCTTAGTTGTTCCGTGGCATGTGGGATCTTCCCGGACCAGGGCTCGAACCCATGTCCTCTGCATTGGCAGGCGGATTCTTAACCACTGCACCACCAGAGAAGTCCTGTTTTGTATATTTGAATTTTTATAATGAACAAACATCATTTTTATAATGGAGAGAGATTTCAAATAAGTGTGGAAAGTATAATCATTTGAGGATAATATGGTGAAATCTTTATCTTATATCTCACATCAAACTATATTTCCAAAGAGTTAAAGGTTTAAATACAATAAATGAAAATTATAAAAGTAATAGAGGAAAATTAAAGAGACTGTCTTAAACTCTTGGAGTAGGGAAATAGCAGTGAGTATATCTAGTGGTTCTCCACTTGAAGGAATCAGAACTCTATGGAGAAATGTTTGATTCAAAGGAAAGAAAAAGATAAACCTGTAACATCTTTTTATGCTTAGAAATGCTTAAAGAATGATGAGGGTATGTCAAAAGGATACAGAAGCCAGCTCAAAAGAACTCCCACTGGCTAAAGAAGAGGCAATTTGAGCATCAAACTATATAAATATAATAATGGATTGTAACCCATTTAATAAAACAGGAAGCCACGAATACTTAGACACAAATAAATGAATGAATGAGTGAGTTATTAAGGAACAAGATATTTACATAGCCTCAAAGTACCTCCCTACAAAATACTGACTACTGCAAAGGGGAAAGTATAATTTTATGGTGGAGAAGCCTGGCAGACATCACCTTAATCAAATTAACGTCACCAGTAATGGGGCAAATTGAAATTATGTATCACCTGATAGCATGCAATGAGAAGATCTCAGCAACACTTCTGCGATATTCCTACCAACTACTCATAATTTAAATCTAATCATGAGGAAACCTCAGACAAACCCAAATTGGGAACATTCTACCAAATAGCTGGCCTGTAATCCTCAAAAGTGTCAAGACCATAAAAGTCAAGAAAAATCTAAGGAATTTCCAGGTTGAAGGAGACTGAAGAGACAACTTGGGTGCAACATATGATTCTGAATTCAGTCCTTTTGCAATAAAGGATGATACTAGGACAAGTGGCAAAACTTGAATGGGGTCTGAAGATTTGATGGTAGTATCAGTTTCCTAATTATATCAATATCCTAAGTCAGATGGTTATATTATCATTATGTAGGGGAATGTTCTTGGACATTCTAGGACTCATACTGTAACTTATTAAGAAGTGATGGGTCATCATGTCAGGAACTTATTCTCTAGTGAAACAGAGAAAAAAGATTTTTCGATATATGCAACTTTTCTATAAATTTGAGATTGTTTCAAAATTTTAAAAAATACAAATGTGTGTATATGTATGTATATACATATATATATTTAGTAAATTAAGACCATTTTTAAATTAGTAAAAACAAATTGAGTGCCCTAATGCAAAATGGGCAAAAGATATCAACATGCTGTTCTCAAAAGAAGATATAGAAATAGCTAATAAAGCTAACTAATAATCAAAGAATTGTAAACAAAAACCAAAGAGATACCATTTTTCATCTGTCAGATATTTGAAATGATAATGCCTTGTGTTAAAGATAGTGTGAAGAAACACATGTCACTCGTGTTAATTGTACAAGTGTACATTATTAAAACAATTCTAGGAAAGTATATCAAAAGTGAGAATGTACATTATCATTGTTGCCATCGTACCATTTATAGGAATCAGTAAAATTATTTCTCCTTTGGCAAAAAAATATAAGTACTTGAGCAAATATTTTCAATCTGGACAATCAGCTCTCTTTTCCCTATCCCATTCTTTCCTTTGAGAAAAACCCATTTGGAATTCAATTCCTCCTTCAATAGAGGCCCACGCATGAACTGTGGCCATATTCCTTTTGCCTTCCACATTACTTAGCTCACTCCTGAAAGTGTTTTAAAAGACTAAATAAGTGAAAACACTAATTCAAAGAGATGCATGCACCCCAATCTTCATAGCAGGATTATTTACAGTACCCAAGGTATGAAAGCAACCTAAGCATCCATTAACAGATGAATGGATAAAGAAGATGTGATATACATATACAATGGAATATTACTCAGTCATTAAAAAAAGAATGAAATTTTGCCATTTGCAACATCATGTATGGAGCTGAAGAGTATTATGCTTAGTGAAATAAGTCAGAGAAAGACAAATATATGTTATCACTTATGCATGGAATCTAAAAAATAAAACGAATGAATATAACAAAACAGCAAGAGACTCACAGATACAGAGAACAAACTAGTGGTTACTAGTCAGGAGAGGGAAGGGTGGAGGAGCAGGATAGGGATAGGGGATTAAGAAGTACAAACTACTATGTGTAAAATAAATAAGCTATGCGGGAGCCCCTATGCGAGCATTTGACTTTACTGAGACCTCTGTACCATTGCCTATCATCTATCACCTGCCTTGATACACTCTTTCAACTAATTAACCATCTTGATCCATGGTCAGTTTTTTTATCTTCACTTCCATGTCCTTCTCTGGCTTTGTCTCACTTGCTCAGCAAAACTACTATTCTGGTTAAATGGGACTCTGAGTGAAAAGACAGAAAGTGGTGGTTGCGGGGAGGGAGTGTATGAATTGAGATTATACAAGGATAGCAGTTATTGATGATGACAAGATCTAAGGTATGACCATGGGAATGAGCACTGTAGGTAGAATGGAGACAAGATCATTGGAAGAGAGGACGTCAAGAAACTAAAAGGCCAGGGTGTTTGAAAGATGAGTAATGACCCAGAGTTGGAGAGATGACAGCAATAATGATGGATAGTAGGAGACAAAATTCAGTGACTTTTTTATATCAATAATTAAAGGAAATTAGAGTAATTGAACTGAATTATTTTTCATGAAAGATCATAACCACTGTCAACAGTGTCCCTGTCAGACAGTGGATTGTTTCATGGATGTATGCAGTTCTTCCATCTTCATGATCTTAGTACTTTCCCAGCTGTGTTCCAGAGGTTTGTGCTGGTCATAGCCCTCCTTTGTGCCCCTAATATTACATCTCTGTATATTCTTCTCTTAGTTGAGTATCCATAGCGAAGAGAATCAAATCCAATGTTGTCAGGCGAAAAGCATCAGAAAAGAAAAATCAATAAATGACATCGTTCAGTGTAATAATAATGGAATTTTTAACTTGAAAATTACTTGTGAATAGACTTCACAGTCTTTGTAGTCATATGCAAATTATATGCTAATATAACTTTAGCTCAGCAAACTGTTTTACAGTTAGTTGAAACATTTGATATTGTGCCTACTGCCTTATAAGTATGTCTCACTCTTTGTCGTAGATGAATACCTGAAATATATGTGTGAATAGATTTTTAGTAATACAAATCATATTTTCTCAGTGACTTGCATAATGTCAAAAATCCTTCCTCTTTAAGTTAATCATAATTGGTAGTGATAACAGTTTCTCTTCCTAACAAGTAGTTAAATCAATACTTAAATGCACCAGAAATTCTTATTTTTCAAAACCCAGCAATGAATCATTTTAATGAGAAAAGTCATTCTTAAAAGAAAAGAAAAATCATCCTTGAATCATATAATTTTAAGTCAGAATGGACAACAGAGATTATCTAGTATAGCTCCTTCGGTTTACAAATGAGAAAATTTTGAAGCCCAGAACAGAAAAAGTAAAGAATTTGCCTCACATCACACATTTTGCTACAGTTGTTGGAACAGATAGAACCAGAACCCAGATCTTAAGCATACTTTCCACTGTGCTATACTGGTATCTAGTTTGTATACTTGTAAATTTATGCTTTTCAATATTGAATTTTCTTAATAAACCATACACCAAGTTAATACTAGTGAGGCTTATTGGTGAAGTTCTCACCAGTGCAACTAAAAGAGAAATACCTCCTTAAGACTATACACCTGAATACTTTGACTTTATTGAATGCAGCCGTGTTCAAACCTCATCTGAGCCACATTGGTGTATTTGAACCCACAGACTTTTCATTGAATCTGGATCTCGCTGTGGATCTCACTCTAATTTAACCAAAAGAACTTAACTCAAAGTTTTAGAAAACTTGAATTTTAAGTGCCACTTCTGTTACTTAATTGTTGTATAGCCATGGCCAAATTACTTGCCCCTCATGGGTCTTAATTTTCTCAACCATAAAATGAAGATAATGGCTATACTTACCTCACAAAGTTACCGTAATGATCAAGTGTTGTGACAGTGATGCAAAAGATTTTGAGTATTTATTATGTGCCAGACACTTTGCCAGTTGATATAATTACAATCAGAAACAAATCCAAGAGCTTATTTTCTATGAGTTAACTTTTCACTTATCAACTAGTTAATTTCACATATACTAATTTTATTTTTTTAATTTATTTTTTCACAGATGAAATCTTGTCTCCTGTTACCTAAGTTTTTTTTGTTGTTGTTGTTACATTTATTCTTTGATCACATTAATACTTTTATAAGTATTCCTTTGTTCACTGAGAAACTGCAAGGTAATTATCTGTTATTCATTATCTACTTGATTTCTTTTCTAGGTATACATCTGATTCTTTTTCTTACAGTAATGTTTTTTATCTTTCTTAATGAGATTGAATGACAGAATTACCTTTCACAGGAAAACCAGTGCCATTTGTTGATATAAATTAAAATTCTCTGATGCAGATATCCATTAGACCTCTTACTGAAAATCAGGGGAGGAGGGATATTGATAGGCATGAAAGTCTCAGTTTTTTCTATCAACTTTTTAAAACATCTTAAACTTGGTCATCAGAATATAGGTTTACATTGGGTGGTTGGATCCCTTTACATTTTAAACGTAAAAATTAAAATTCTAATAACTTTTTTATATTCTTTGTACTGTTATAGTTTTAAAGACATTGTAGAATTTCAAGATAGATAATTTTACTATGAAAGTTGTTGAAAATTATGAAAATCAGGCAAAATAAAATACATGATTTGAAATGTGCTGCCTTTGAGATATGTTATAAACACCACGATAACCTAACCTTTGTGAAATGTTTGGAAACATTAATAAGGAAGCCAGAGTCATATTTGTAACTGGGTTTCCTTCTTGACAACTCCTGTTTTATGAGTTACTAGACTGCTGAACAAACAGAAAGGCAACATCCTCAAAATTAAAGGGGTTTAATAAAAAAAAAAAAATTTAGGTGACAAGATATTTATTTTCAGCAAAAAAAATATATTACTATAAATATTGTTGACAAGGAAATTTATCTCATGGAGGTTAACAATACTTAGTATTTTAATATTAATACCATATAAACTAGTTCAGTTTTAAAAGTTCTAATCCCACGTATCAAAAAATGAATATTCTCAGTGTACATAAATATTGATTTTTTTCCCATTTATTTTGTCATCAAAGTGTTCATTTTCCTAGGAATCTAACTAGATCGGAAAATTTACTTTATTATAAAGTTCTAATCACTGTTAGTGATTGGGTTGTTTATGTCAATGTGAAATAAGGAAAGAGACTAAGACATATTTGGCTTTATGTCTTGTTTTTGTTCTCATATCAAGAGAACAACCGCCCCAAACCATTGAAGAGAATCTTAGACCCACTATAGTTATCTTAACAGGCTGTGAAAAGATGAAATGGATAAATGGTGGCAACTAAAAAACTAAGAAGTAATTTATGTATGTGGTATTTAGTAGTGTGCCTTTAGATAGCAAATTTACTACCAAATACTTAAGGCAGATTTTATTATTGAACAATTTTGGGCAGAGGGAAAAATGCTTAAGAAACTTTTTGAACATATGAAATAATAATGGTCTTAGGTAGATTCATTATTGGTGGATTAGGATACACTGGATATGTTTTTGATCCACCCTCCTTTAACCCATATGAGATTCGTCAAATGGTTGGCTGGAATTCATTTCATAATATGGGGCCTTGGAGCAGATTTTAGCCCCTGTGCAAAGCTAACTGACCCAGATAGGGATTGAATCTGCTGCGTTCAAACAGCAACGCTGTGTTCTGTAAGTTGAGCTAGCGAGGACAAATACGTGTTAAGATGTGAAATAGTCACATCGTTGTCCTTATAGAATATCATTGTTTATAGACACATTTCCTCACAAAAGTAGAAAAATGTGGTCATGAAATCCACTGTATTTTTATTGAAAATGGAGAAATAAGTATATGAGAAATAACTGTACTGCCAAATCCTTCAATTGGAGTAATACTTGTTTTGCACAGAACACCATTCTTTTCTCTTGGTTTTCTTTTTTTGTTGCTGTTCAAGAGGTACTTTTGGGCTGGGTGTGACTGTTCTATAAAATGTTTACAGTGGCAAGTGGCAAGAACCACTTGCCATTGATTTTGTACACATTAATTTAAGCAGTTTGCTACATTTCCTAACTTACATTCTTTAATGTTACCTGAATGCTTCAAATTATATTTCCTTTTTTCTTTATGGCAGGCACTTCTGCCTATATGATCACTTTACTTAGAATCACAGTTAAGCAAATACTTTTGTATTTTTTTCTTTTTTATAAATTTATTTATTTATTTTTGGCTGCATTGGGTCTTCATTGCTGCACTTGGGCACTCTCTAGTCGCGGCGAGCGGGGGTTACTCTTCGTTGCGATGTGCAGGCTTCTCATTGCGGTGGCTTCTCTTGTTGCAGAGCATGGGCTCTAGGCGCACAGGCTTCAAGAGTTGTGGCACGAGGGCTTCATTGTGGCTCGCGGGCTCTAGAGCGCAGGCTTAGTAGTTGTGGCGCACAGGCTTAGTTGCTCCGCAGCATGTGGGATCTTCCCGGACCAGGGCTCAAACCTGTGTCCCCTCCATTGGCAGGCAGATTCTTAACCATTACGCCACCAGGGAAGTCCCAATACTTTTGTATTTTTAAGATCACCTGCAGCTTTTACAGTATTAGGCACTTCAATTTCGATGAAATTGCAGTGTTCCAGAATTTCATTATCATGACATTTAATGTTCAGATATAGCACACAGGTTGTCCATTATGAAGAATCTTAAATTCAGTTAATGTTAAAGCAGATTTTCTTCACTCTTACTAAATTTTTGTTATGTTTCATAGCACTTGTAAAATATTTTGAAATAGTAACATTAATGCTAACATTCATGTGGGAAACAGTTTATCTTCTTAAATTCATACATTTGTCTTATTGTCTTTTTTTTTACAGACAGAAGTGGAGCTTATATTCACTTGTCTTCACTTTTCTTAAAAAATTGTTTTTGAATTAATATTATTTTAGCGATTTGTTCTAAGAATATTAAAACTTTGATGGAAGATGAGCTCAGGTGATCAGGACATTGATTCAGGTGTACTTGGCATAGCAGTTCATTAACTATGTGTTAATTATCTATGATTACTCCTGAAAAGCTATAGTGGCTTCATCTTTTAGGTTGCTTCATTAAATCATTAATTTTCTTGGAGGTAACTAAGCCTGACATAATTAAGTCGTCTCAGTCTCCACAGATTTTTATCTTCCCATGATGTCAAGAACATTGACCTAGTTAATATAGGGCATTGCAACTTATTCCATGGATGTACTGACTTTTTATTTTAGAATGCCTTATACTATTTTGTCTTATATTTAAGTATAGTCTCATAAATGTATATCTTTTAATTATTTATTTAAAGTTTTAGCTTACAGTTTATATTTCCTGTGTAATAAGCCCATTTATGCATTTGAACCACTTCTTATCAACAGTTCTTTGAACCATGGCTACATAAAGCTGCTGCAGTTTATCCAGAACATCATTTCTGAGGAAGGATTTGATGGATCCAATCCCCAGGTATTGAGTACCTTCAAAGCCTTTTTATAATCATGTGTGTAATGCTGTTTTTAAACTCTCTAGGGGTAGACCCAGAAGGTCTTAGAATAATCAACAGCGAACAAGCTGTTTCTAAGCATAGAGGATGTAAATAAGCAGAGCACAGGCAGCCTTAGTTTGTAAATGTGTATTTAGAATTTTAGCTAAGTTCTCAGTGGATGCACATAAGGAGTTCACATACGTTGTCAACATTAATTATTTTTAATTATGTATTTGTAGTACCTGGAGTTTAAATACCACAGTTTGAAAATTACTGTTAAATCTGCAAGCCTTGTACTTTTCTATCTAAATTTTTTTATTTTTGTCATTTAGGCCTTAATGTTAAATTATCTTATGAGTAAGAATTAATTATTTCAAGATTTTATTTATTATATTATGCTTTGAGTTGTCTCATTGAATAAAAGATGCATTTTTATTTGCTACATTAAAACATTTTATAAGTTAACTATTTCTCTGTAGCTCTATTTTTAAAAACTTCCTCTGGATTCCTGCTATTAAAAATGTTCCGGTTAGTTTAACTTAAACAAAATGAGGGAAATTTTATTTCTAGATATCATGCCTTTCACAATTCTATTCTCCTCAGTGATTTTAATTGCTATTGCTGCTAAAAGTTTTGTATTTCATTTATAGTATTTTAGCAGAATTATTTCCAGAGCACCATTATTTTTATTGAAGAAGACAAAAAAGCCAAAAGTCTTATTTTCAGCATTATCAACTACATTTGCTCTTAATTCATATCATAGATTTTTAAATATTCTTATAAGCTTTATTGCTATATTTAACACTTTGTCCATGGCAAAATAAATACTTTTAAAATTTGTTTTGATCATCAGTTTAATAGCAGGTTGAAAATACTTATGTGTATATGGCAAAGCACAGACATTCATTTATAGATGGTTTTTCATGTATGTTACAATTTTTGTGATGGCCCTTGGTATTTAGTACAGTTTTATTTTGCTCATTGTTGTTCCATTTTTGGTCCTAGCTAAGATTTATGGGCACCATGTCTTCTCTTTGGTGGCAGTGCCCGTCTGGAGAGGTAATTGGTCCCTGACAGACACCTCTCCCCACTTGCTCTGGTAACTATGGAAACAGGCATGTCATAACAGTTCCTGTGGTACAGTGTGCAGAGCTGCTGCTCTTGTAGGATGATGACACATCTTCTAAGAGCAAGAAATTTTATAGAATGCAAAAAAAGCAAAGGCAGTAACAAAGAGATACCCTTATACGTACATATATGGATATGTATACACACACACACACATGCAAAGAACCCTTAAAAAGCTATTATTGGAATAGAATGAAAGGTTTGTTTTCTTACTTGTTTATTTGACTATGAATTAACACTTTTCAGTAAACAATATTTTATTTCATGAACATTGATAGACAACAAACTGGTTTGGGTCTCTGAACCAGAGGTTCTATAACTTTTGACCTTCATAAAGATTAAACAGGGTTGAGACAGACATTTTTATGGTGAATACCAGGAATGCTAAAAACAAATTTTAAATTAAATTAAATATGCCAATAAGTTATTATAAATATATATTTCCAATTTTATTAGAACTAAAATATAGTTAATGAATTTGTATATTTTTTAATTATGGATTACATCATTTGCTAAATTACCTAGTCTATACATCTGCCTCAGAAACTTTAGATTACTTCCGAAAGCCACAGAAATGCATCTATCAGGCACTACTTCAAAAAATATTATTCCCGAGTCAAAATAATATTCTGACACTGAAATAAATCCTACTTTTTAAAAGGATATTTTCATCTTACTTTCTCTATCACAACATTTTCAAATAAACTAAACTAGTTGGAGGCAACAAATAGAAATAGACTCTAAGGAACAGAATATTATATACTACCATATAATTAATAACAGTAATAAGTAAAGTATTGTAGGTCATCCGTAAAGATACTTGGAGTGGAAACATTTACAAATCGCTGTCATAATTTTATTTTTAATTTTTGATTTTCAGATATCTAAGAAATAATACAATAAGTGAAATTTGAACATTGATTTTACTTAGAGTACCAGATTAAATATTTTAGATCTTCTCATAGGGATAAATGTATTTATTGTTCAGCTGTCAGCAAACATTTATTTTTTTAATTTTATTATGCCTTACAGTATGCCCCATTTTTATATGGTGTAGCAAGGAATTATATGTCCCAAACAACACAGGAAATTTGTAACTCAGCCTTTGTGTTTACAATACTGTCATATTTTTTAAAATATGAATGTATTCCCTGTGTTGAAGTATTATGCTCAATTATGTTCTAATGCGCTGTGTACCTACTTCACTTAAATATCTTATCACTCATTCATTCTCTGGCTTAATATTTTCATTCTTTCTATATGTGTATATCAGTGTAACTGTCAAAGTCACTAAACTGTGGTTCTCATGATTCTGCACCTGACAGCATTTTTGTTATAAACTTGTGTAAACTTTTTGATACAACAGTAGTAGGTAATGGTGACTGTGGGTTAAAATACAGCTGACCTTTAGTTTCTGAAATGTTGACAGGGTAAACAATATGAGGCTGCTCTCCTTTTACCACCAGATTTCATTCTAATATCTAGATTTGGGGTGGGGGAGGAATTTTCTCTCTTTTTTTTCCAGGTTGCTCTTTCTGTTAGGAATCTAACTTAAGCTACAGTTCATAAGATAACAAGTTTAAGGATGAGAAGAATGAACCTTAATCTTGCCATTTTATTTAAATTCTGAGTTTGTAAGTAATACATAAAAATGAGTAACCTATCATATTTCACAGATATAGGAACTCATTGGAAATTTATTTATACTTCTGACATATACCATGGTACATCATATTACTTCATTTTATTCAAGTAATGCAGAAATAAAAAGAAAACAATTTTTATGGACTGTTGAGGATCACCACATATGGTATCTTAGGTGGTTGTCATCATAACCTCAAGGCAACCAGAAAAGAAAATAAGACCAACTGCCTTGATATTGTCATTGTGCTTTAGGTCCTAGAAGTCAGAAAGTTTCTCTCAAATGTGCTTAGACTAAATTCCTCTTTTTAAAATCTCATTCTCGCAGTTTTATCCAGGCCATTGTGTCACTTTATATATTTGAAGAATTATATGGTCTCATACAGCAATGTTCTATTCTATCCTTTTTATTTTAGAGATAAGAAAACTAAGGCCTAAGTAATATACTTGTTTTACCCAAAATCATACATCTACTTAGTTGCACAATGCAGACTTTGTCTGTATCTTACCCATCTTACTATTGTCTCCTTAGTCTTCCCTCTTCTAACATTTCAACGTTTTATTCATTTTCCCTACTTTCTTTTGTGAACAAATTCTCCTTGAAAAGGAATACAAAAAATCACTTGTGTGTCTAATATCAGGGAGATATTATATATTGTGTATATATATATATATATATATATATATTGTATTGGGCAATAACTAGTTGGCTAATAAATTTTATTAGTGGTATTCTGTAGCAACAGCAAGTGATATATATATTTTCGGATCTTGTTTCATCAGAAATCACATCCAAAGTGGCATGTTCCAAATCTTTGCTTTGGGAGAATAGTCTTATTTTCCCCGTTAGAATTGTAATAATGATTTTCCAGTTATTTCCATGTGCCAGGTTTTGCTAAGAGCTCCTTCCTTTGCCTGGAAATTTTGCTGAATTGCTAAGGGAAGCATTTGCAAAACATTTGTTCAGTTAGAATAACCCAAACAGTAGAATTTATTATAAACACATCTGCTGGCAAACATTTATTGACAATCATTTTAGCTTTTATTTAATGGTTTTTCAATACTCTTTTCCCAAGAAATATCATTCACTATTATTATGACCTTAATGTCAATGGGATCAAGTTCTAAACATTCACCTGTTAAGTTTTATTGAAAATGTCAAATTGTTACATAAAAATAGCTTCAAGAAGAAAAAATAGAGGCAAGTGTAAAATGCTAAACCCCCAAAAATACATTTTTAAACTTCTTTCAAACAAAATAGTAGGCGGTGGACATGATAGAATTTATCTGAGAAATATTGAGCACTCTGTAGTTTATTGAAAGACTTACAGAGTTTTGTAATACTAAGAATGGTTTGTAAGCATTCTAGTTTAGATTCTCTTTATTATTACCTGTGATTTGTTATGTATTACTTTAATTGCCTCAAACATAATTCTTAGTCACCGTTAAGATTTAGAAACAAAAGCTTGAGGCTTGTGATACACTTCAAATTTTCCAAAAGAAAAAACAAAACAACAGTTCTGCTATTTTTTTATAGTCTTGTAATCTAAAAGGTTTCCTTTATATTGCCTTATTATTGATAATACATAAAACTTTTTACTACGTCTGTTGACATTATCTCCCTGATCTGTTTTGAATAAAAATAAGAACCGGCAGATAAAAGTAAAAGACGTAGGTATCCTGTTGTTTAATAAAACTTAATGTGTTTACCTCCCTCTCACTTTCCCTTAGAAAAAACAGAAAAACATTTTAAGAATAGGAATCCAGAATCTTGGTTCACCTTTGTGGGGAGATGACATTTGCTGGACAGAAAACTGTGACAGCAGTCACAGTCTTACGAAGTTCCTCTATATGCTCCGTGGTCTTCTGCGAACCTCTCTTTCAGCCTGTATCATCACAGTGCCAACACACCTTATCCAGGTAAGAACTTTCCAAAACTACTTTCTCCTAACTCGTGGTTTATAGTGAAGAGCAGTTTATAAGTGCTTTATGAATCAGTAATTTATTTTCATGTGCCATTTGGATAAAAGAGACTTCAGATGCTTGAAATGCCGGAGCAGCAAGATGTCCTTTAGATTATTCAGTTCCCTAGTACTTGTGGTTTTAATATACAGTGAGTATGTGGTAATTTCTTCTTCACTAATTTTATTATTTTTTTCTTTGATTTATTGTGAACTTGCTAGTATCATTGTGCCATGAGGTTGATTTTGCTGTCATATCTTGTCGTTGATCATAAAGCTGATCTGCGTATAGATCTTGAAGAGATATTTTTACACCCATGTATAGCAGCATTATTCACAACAGCTAAAATGTAGAAGCAACCTGACTGTTCACTGATACATGAATAGATAAGCAAAATGTGGCATATCCACACAACTGGATATTATTCAGCCTTAAAAAGGAAGGAAGTTCTCACATGTGCTACAACAGGGATAAATCTTGAGAACGTTAGGCTCAGTGAAATAAGTCAATCATTGAAAGACAAATACTGTGAATCCAGTTATATGACATACTTGGAGTAGTCAAAATTATGGAGACAGAAAATAGAATGGTAGTTGCCAGGTGCTGGGGGTGGGAGAGAATGAGAGTTATTATTTTAATGGGTATGGAGTTTCAGTTTTACAAGATGCACAGAGTTCTGGAGATGGCTGGTGGTGATGGTAGCACAACATTATGAATGTGTTTAATACTACTGAACTGTACACTTAAAAATGGTTAAGGGTTTCCCTGGTGGCACAGTGGTTAAGAATCCACCTACCAATGCAGGGGACATGGGTTTGAGCCCTGGGCCAGGAAGATCCCACATGCCGCGGAGCAACTAAGCCTGTGCACCACAACTACTGAACCTGCACTCTAGAGCCCACGTGCCATAACTACTGAGCCCGCATGCCACAACTACTGAGGCCCTTGGGCCCAGAGCCCGTGCTCTGCAACAGGAGAAGCCACCACAATGAAGAGTAGCCCCTGCTCGCCACAACTAGAGAAAGCTCGTGTGCAGCAACGAAGACCCAACGCAGCCAAACATAAATAAATAAATAAATAAATATATATATATATAAATATATTTTTTTATTTTTAAAAAATGGTTAAAATGGTAAACTTTACACTATATGTACTTTACCACAGTAAAAAACATTGGGAAAAAAAGCTGATCTGAATAGGACTAGTCCCCGTCTTCCCTCCTTGTTTCTATATATATTTCTCCTGAAGTTACACTCTCATAAAAAGAGGCCAGTCTCCCCAGAGAAAGAGGGGTCTTTGTAAGATTTCCTGATTGGTTCAAAAAAGTTCTTTTCTTAAGGGTGTTCAAGGGGCAAGTTTGGGATTGTTTCCACAGTATGTATGTATATATGTACACATATACTATAACATGATACTAGAAATAATATAACTGAAATACCTGCTGCAATGAATGGAATGTGAAAGTCAAAGTAACTAAATCACTGAAATCACTTTTTCTAATGTACATACTAAAACACTTTGATTTGGAATGAATTATAGCAGAGAAGTTTTGAGCTTTGTTTTACTTCTCTAAGAAATAGCAATTATAACAACAATGAGAGCAACTAGCAAATAAAAAACACTAAGTCAGGACCTAACAATTTGTATAGAATTTTTATGTAAATGCTATTATCTCCATTTTACATATAAGGAAACTGAGGTATAGAGAAATTCAGAAATTAGATCAAGGTTAAATACTTGAGAAACCATAATTTGAACCCAGAAAATCAGATTCTAGAACCATATTATGGGAAAATTCTTCTACAATATCTAACAGATTTGTATTCTGGAACTCATTCTTTCAAAGCTAGTAAATCTCAAATCTTTAACCTTAGAGCTAAATAGAAAGGACTTGAAGGGTTCATCTGAATTAAGCTCCTGTCCTTGGATACGTTAAGCATTATCCCTGTTTCACAACTGAGGTCTGAACTTAAATGACATATTCAAGCAAATCAAAGAAACAAGGACTATGCTTGGTGACACTCCAAAGGTCTGTGAGAACTTTACATTTAATTACATAACAGAAATATAGCAGATGTAATTGAAACTTGGAGGTCTCCAGGGAGTACTTGAGTACTCGAATAAGAATAGACATATAAAACAATGGAATAGAATTGACAGTCTAGAAATAAACCCGTACATCTGTGGTCAACAAATTTTCAACAAGGGTGCCAAGACCATTCAATAAGAAAAGAATAACCTTTCAACAAATGGCATGGGACAACTAGATAGCTACATGCAAAAGAATGAAGTTTGGACCCTTACCTCACACCATATACAAAAATTAATTCAGAATGAAAAAAAGACCTAAATTTAAGAACCAAAATAATTATGAAATAAATATACATATATATGTAATTTTAAAATTTATTTCAAAGGTGCCTATGCAATAAAGAAAAGAAAGAAAAAAATTTCTAAAGCCATTTTGGTAGTGATCATCATTATTATTTAGAGAAGAGATTCCAAATCTATTGTGAATGTTTGTGACAGTGATTCCTCTAGCCTCTGTGTAAGGGAAGAGCAGTAATACTATCAGAAGACTTCAAATCATCCTATGTACACCCCTGAACATTAAGCAATATTTGAATTTTGGTATTTTATAGATATATTTGAATTCTTGTAAAACTGAAAAAGATATAATTTAAATTCTGCTTTTTAAAATACCAGTAGGGCTTCTATATATTTTATAGATATATATATCTATAAATAGATATATATAGAAGACTTCAAATCATCCTATGTACACCCCTGAACATTAAGCAATATTTGAATTTTGGTATTTTATAGATATATTTGAATTCTTGTAAAACTGAAAAAGATATAATTTAAATTCTGCTTTTTAAAATGCCAGTAGGGCTTCCCTGGTGGCGCAGTGGTTGAGAATCTGCCTGCCAATGCAGGGGACACGGGTTCAAGCCCTGGTCTGGGAAGATCCCACATGCCGCGGAGCAACTAGGCCCGTGAGCCACAATTACTGAGCCTGCGCATCTGGAGCCTGTGTTCCGCAACAAGAGAAGCCGCGATAATGAGAGGCCCGCGCACCGCGATGAAGAGTGGCCCCCACTTGCCGCAACTAGAGAAAGCCCTCGCACAGAAACGAAGACCCAACACAGCCATAAATAAATAAATAAAAAATTTTTAAAAATTAAAAAAATAAAATAAAATAAAATACCAGTAAAGAGACTATTTTGAAAAGGAAATAGGAAAACATAAGGTCAGACTTTGGTAACCTTATACCACAGTCTCTTCCCTAGACAATTTTGCCTAGCTATAGTATAGTAGTCTTCTGGTCCTAATATCAGTGGAGCTATAAAAAAAAACAAATAAATTATTCCCTTGCTCTTTGAACAGGACATCTGACCATATATTTGGTTTTTTTATGAAAATACTTAGGAGAAAATGTAAAACTTAACAGTTTGCTTAAACCAGTCATGATATAAATAGTGGATAAAACTCTAAATAACTCTTAAAGACTGGCAAGGAAAATCACAGTGTTTAGGCTAAGAAAAGAGAGTAAGAAGTGGAAGCAGTATGCTTACAAAGCTAACCAAAGACATATGCATACACAGAACCAGGGAACTGTGAGTTTGTTTAATAAAAACTTGCATAGTGATTTCTACAGGCCAGTTGCAGTCCTAAGATCTTTTCAAATATTAACTCATTTAATCCTTATAATAATCCTATATTGTTGGTGCTATCATTATTTCCATTTAATAGATAAGGAAAAAGGGACAGAAAATTTAAGTGACTTTCCCAAGATCACACAGCTACTTGAGTGACAGGATTTAGATCTAAGCGTTTCCCTTCCAAATACCATACTCTTAACCACCATGCTCAGCTGCTTATTCAATGGAAGTACCAAAATAGGGTCAAAATTAAGAAGCAGACTGTGCACAAAGTAGCATTCAATGATAGAAAGAGCCTGGGCTTTGGAGGGAGATAGACCCAATTAGTAATTTGGTCTTAGTCAAGTCCTAACTTTCTCAGCCTCAGCGTCTTCATTTGTAAAAATTCAGAGGATTAGCAATAACATGTGCTCACCCAGTGCTGGCACATGGTAGGCACTCATTATATGTCAACAATTGTCACCTTCACTATTGTTACTTAAACAGACCCCCAAAACTGAGAATTTGAACAGAGATCAGGCTACAAAAACTAAGGTACACAAGTCCATGGAAGTAATAGAAATCTTCAGCTTTCTGCCTCTTTTTATGAACAACATGGACAGGATCTTCTCACAGGTTAGACAGGTTAGGAAGCTTGGCTGAAGTCAGATGGCCATTGAAGTCTTAGTAACATCACCTTGTTGTAACATGACTCTTTTTAACATCATACATCAACTTCCTCTCGACTATGACCAGTGCCTTCCCTGCAGACTCTAAGTCAAGATTTAAATGGTGATTGAATAATTTATTCAATCAACAAATATTTATTGCAAGTACTATTCTAGGCATCCATGGGGATATAGTAGTGAACAAGACAAACAAGGTCCCATCCTCCTGGAGTTTTTTCAGAAATATGAAAGATAGAATGGATGGAGCAGACAATTAGTATATGCACGTATTTTGGATGCTTGAGCTTGGTATTTGAGAGTAAAGTAGATTCTGACAGGAAATAGAAATGCAGTTTGATATCCTTGGAAATTTTGTCATATAATTAAACATCTATAGATAATAGAGAAGTGTGACACCTTTATTTGAATATATTATATAAAGTAACACTAGATTAGAAGTATATAAAATATCTATTTCTCTTAGATGGGGAAAAACAGCCAATCACAGCCCTCAGAATGGGAGAAAATATTTGCAAACAAGGCAACTGACAAAGGATTAATCTCCAAAATATACAGGCAGCTCATGCAGCTCAATATCAGAAAAACAAACAACCCAATCCAAAACTGGGCAGAAAACCTAAATAGACATTTCTCCAAAGAAGATATACAGATTGCCAACAAACACATGAAAGGATGCTCAACATCACTAATCATTAGAGAAATGCAAATCAAAACTACAGTGAGGTATCACCTCACACCAGTCAGAATGGCCATCATCAAAAGATCTACAAACAATAAATGCTGGAGAGGGTGTGGAGAAAAGGGAACCCTCTTGCACTGTTGGTGGGAAGGTAAATTGATAACAGCCACTATGGAGAACAGTATGGAGGTTCCTTAAAAAACTAAAAATAGAACTACCATACGACCCAGCAATCCCACTACTGGGCATATACCCTGAGAAAACCATAATCAAAAAGAGTCATGTACCACAATGTTCATTGCAGCTCTATTTACAATAGCCAGGACATGGAAGCAACCTAAGTGTCCATCAACAGATGAATGGATAAAAAAGATGTGGCACATATATACAATGGAATATTACTCAGCCATAAAAAGAAACAAAATTGAGTTATTTGTAGTGAGGTGGATGGACCTAGAGACTGTCATACAGAGTGAAGTAGTCAGAAAGAGAAAAACAAAGACCGTATACTAACACATATATATGGAATCTAAAAAAAAAAAGGTTCTGAAGAACCTAGGGGCAGGGCAGTAATAAAGACGCAGACGTAGAGAATGGACTTGAGGACACGGGGAGGGGGAAGTGTAAGCTGGGACGAAGTGAGAGAGTGGCATGGACATATATACACTACCAAATGTAAAATAGATAGCTAGTGGGAAGCAGCCACATAGCACAGGAAAGTCAGCTCAGTGCTTTGTGTCCACCTAGAGGGGTGGGATAGGGAGGGTGGGAGGGAGGAGATATGGGGATATATGTTTATGTATAGCTGATTCACTTTGTTATACGGCAGAAACTAACACACCATTGTAAGGCAATTATACTCCAATGAAGATGTTAAAAAATAAATAAATAAAGATTACATGAAGTTCAAAAAAAAACAGCCAATCAGTGTTCTTACTTTAGTTATTAGCATTCTGTCAGACCTGTACAGTAATGATTAGTTACCCTTTATTGTACTTTTGGCATGCTTCCCATGTTTAATTTCATTGTAGAGAAGGAACACATAGTTAAGGAAATTGCAAAGAGGGGGAAAAGTTAAAATAGGGAAAATAATGATATAGATTCGAAGCTGACTTTAACTTATTGTTGTAATAAGACTTTTGCAAGTAGAGTGGAAAAAAATTATTTTTAAATGTGCATTTGAACTATTTTCTGCTCAGCCTCATAACTTTGAACTTGAAATAGTTTATTTCCTTTGGGTTAGAGATTATTTTCATCACAGCACAGGAAATAACAAGCATACGTTGAAACAAATGAATAAAATAAATTCTAAATATCTGTTTGCTGAAAACACTAAAATTATTCATCAAATATATTATGAATGTCTTAAAATATGTATGCATATATAGTCCTAAACAATTTTCCCTGTGAAGTAGTATTATTGCTCATCTGGTCTCTTGCTAGAATATAGTTTTAGTATCTGCCCAAAGACACTGTATTAAAAATGTGTGTGAAAATGGCCAAGTTAAATACAGACTTTGTTACATGCTGAACTGTGGAGCAAAGTGTCATTAGAAGGAGCAGAACTATGGACGGCTCCCCTATATTCCGGCATTACTCAGTTCCCAGATCCCTGCTGTGTAGTTGTTCCACTCGCCAAGAAGCCTGTTAAAGAGCCCCCAAGAGCATGTGTACGGCCCTCCATGTTAATAGTTAATTGGTGAGGATGGCAAGATGAGAGGACAGCCGAACATGTGGTCTCTCAGACTCAAGCAGTAGACAGACCTTTAGTTATAATAACAGCAGCTGCTCACATTCTCACAACTCAACTGTTCAAAACTGTTGTCGAGTGAAGATTATCGTGGATTGAAAAAGAAAGAGGAAAAGTTACATCTAAGAAAAATAACTAAAACCCTACCTTGAAACTCTTCCTTCCTATTATCTTAAGTATGAAAATATTATTTCAACTTTTAAAAACTTAAGTATAAATTTCCATATTAAAGATTGTTATGTTTCAGCTACATTGAACATTCTGCTGCTTTTTTTCCTGTTTACTGTTAGAAACACAAATGTTCTACACCCTTCGAAACTTTTTAACGAGCTTTTTTTACAGGGTGATAACTTTGAAGCTGTTACAATCGGATACTGTTTGATTTCCATATCTAGCAATATATGAAACTCTAATTTTTTTGGTCTTATAAATGAGAACTGGTTTACTATTAGCGAAATTTATCATCCACTTGCAAATTATACAAATATTTTGTGCCTTTTAAATTAATTTTATTTTCAATTATCAGTGACAGTTCTGCTTAAGAAAAATGGTGACCGATAACATTTATTCTTTTTGGAAATAGAAACTTAGTTTCATGCCTTATTATGATTATATTGGCGAGGTGAAAGGAAAATAAATTTCCCCAAGCTTATGCATTTTATTTACACAATCTGTGACAGGTTGTTCTTGATTTGTATTTTTTATTGATTGAAAGCATTTTTACCTGACTGTCAGGAAATAAATATTAAAGCACTTAGAGTTGAAATTAAAATAGGAAAGGTTATTTTTCTATACCTTTCTCACAGCTTTCCTTTCAAAAAGAAAATTTACTTTTTATTATTGCTAATCTATTCAAGCTGTCATAATCTACACTTTTAAGGAATTTTTAAATATAAACAACCCAATAAATTTCTCCTTAACTATAATAATGCAGGAATGAAAACTTCCTTGACATTATTGACGATAAAATATGAAATACCTTTTTCTCATTCTACAATAATTCTTTATATTGCTAGCATTTAATGTATTTGCTTATAGAACATTAGTTGGTAAACTATTTAAACTTTCTTTTATTCAGAATAGATTTTAGATTTGAAACTGGCCTATAACATATTTTTATTGGTCATCACTGGCATTTGGTCAGTAATAACCTTATTCAGTTTTTATCATAAACCACTATTTTCCAACAATTTTATCTGTGGAATTTCCCTCCCCACCTTCCCCCCGCCTCCAGCTACCTCACTGAAGAAAACTATCACCAGCATTAGTTAGCTTATACCAAGGAAAAATCATTTTCTGAAGAAAAGCAGGAAGACAGGCCCTTGTTACATGTCTCTTGAAAACTGAATGAAGTTTTATTTAGTGTGTTATTTTAATTGATATATTTTCAAATTGATCTTCTATAATATTAATATATGAAAACTTTGAACCCACTGAAGTAAATGATGCAGTATGTTTCAGTGTAGAGAAATTCAGAACAAACCTTTTCACATCCATAAACTTTTGTGTGTGCATGCTGAGTATTTTAGCAGCTAAACTCTAAGGCAAGCAATGGACAGCTATAGAACTAACCACTAACATAGGATTATGAAATGTGGACTCCAGTGGCCTTGTGAATTTCTCTCAGTGTGCAATCTTTTATTCTTAAAACAAGACCTAAGGATAATTGCATGGTAAGGGAACAACAGACTCTTATGAGTTTACAACTATAAAATTCTGGAAAATATTTTTTTTGTAATTGTTGATATGAGCATCATTATAGGAAAGCATAACAACACCTTCTGCCATATAATTTAATCTATCTTAAGTGATCTTTTTAAATGTAGTTTATTAAGGAGAATTATTATTTGAAATGGTCTTTTTAAATGCAGTTTGTTACAAATATTTAAGGCTGAAAAGTACAGATTCAATCTCTTGATCACGACTATCAATAATTAAAGGATAAAGTTGGATATTCTGGGTATCAATTTTTCATATTCTCAACTAAGAATCTGCCTTAATTTTTCTAGACCTTCTCAACTACTCTGATATAGATTGCAAAAAATTAACATTTTTAAAAGTTTAAAAAGAAATAAGTTTTTTAAATGAAATGAATCATATTAAACCCATATTAATTTTACCATACTTGTCAAATTCCAGTCTTTGAAGATTTAGTAACTTCATACAAGTCTGGTTGGGTGTAAACAGAGTCTGTTTTTCTTTACAACAACAAATAATAGAACTGTGTTTCAACTCTGCTCCTATACGCTTGGATTTATAAATTTTTATAGTTCCAGTTTTTTTTTCTTGTTTCATATTGCACAATCTAGTGTTTGATTAATTTTTTAAATCAAATCTTAGCTTGTATGCGTTATACTTAGATTTCTAATTTACTTTCTTGGTCCAGGATGTTTGAAAGTTTTTACACAAATAAACTCCAAATTTCTTATAAGTTTCTGTCTACGTAGAGCGTTAGGAGCAGTATATGTGCCATTTTGTCTTAGTGTAAATATGCATATTAAATAAGGGTAGCATATTTAAAACTGTCAGTAAGATTCATGTGTGTCTTCAGAAGTAAAAAGAGTCATTTAGAAACCTTTTATTATAATTAATCTAACCAAATCATATTCGATAAGGCATACAATGAAAAATAATTTTGACTTTAAATACTTTTTTGCTTTCCCTAAAATTATGAAGTTTTGGTTCATATACCGATTCATACTATATAGTTCCTAGTAGTGGTGATGGTTGTTAAAGTACTATTTAGAGCCAAAATTTTCAAATATATGAATGATAGAAATAGTGAAATGTCTCATCACAGTATGGAGATTGAGTCATCTGTTTGGGCATATGGAATCTTTGGCTGCTGGACTGCATAGTCTTTATAATGCCCAATGTCCAGGCATGGACACAACTGTTCTGGGAGCAGAATCGGGGAGGGACTCTGTGTTTCGTCTCCTTGAACATGATAGAAGAAAAAAAAGGGGAAGGATCTTTAACATTATTTTTATTATAGACTCTCCTCTACTACATCACTTTTGTGTACAGAAAAGAAGTACAACTTTACTTAACTTTGTATTTATTTTACAAATAGAATTACTAAGCTTTTTATCTTGGATGTTACAAGCTTTCTGAAAAACACCTATAAGAAAATGCAAATTTTGAATTATTCCTATTTATATACTTAGATGCATACCTTCCCTTAAAGAAAGATTACTGTCTTCAAAGAAAGGCGATACTTATTTCTTAAAATCGAGACAAAACATGCTTGAAACGAATTATAATTTAAAGGTGTTTAAGTACCTGGTCATATATTATATCCTAACATTATTTTTTAGCCCTTTGCTATTAATTACATTATTATTACTATATAAAGAGTTCCGGCTTCTCTAATAATGTTTTTGCACCCTATGTAGTTAATCTTTAATGTTGGGGAGGATGGGGGAGAGATTAAATTAGCCTTGTAACCTCTTTCTCTTCCAGGCTGATGATGGAAAATAAAAGCTCTTAGCCACAAAATGTAGCACTTAGAATTAATATTTAATTAGACTAGCAAATTGTACACTGTGGCTGAAAGCTTCCGAAGAGTTTTTAGTGCCACAATTGACCTACAGGTTTAATAATAACTCACTTCTAGAAGCAAGTGCCAGTTCAGCATAGTAGAGCCACTGTAAGAAAGTCCTGAGAGATTAAAATCAGCAAACCAAATGGCAGGCAGGGATTCCTGGGATGGAGCCTTCTGGAAAGCTGGGAGCTGGAATAGCTTTTAAGCCAGGATTCAGATGAGAACAGTGGGTGAAAAAGCTGATCCCTCCTGTTCTGGGAGCTTCTGGTTGTAGGCCAAAATCTTAGAACAGATTTTTACTAAATGTTTTTGCTGCAGCTATTAACTTACATTGAAAATCAAATATTGAATAATTTTTCTGTAAAATTTAACAAAATTTTTGTGTAAACATTAGTTCTTAATTTCTTATATATTAGTACATAATATCTGTAAACTCAGATCATTAGATTATCAGATGGGTTTGGCGCTGTATATCTATGCTGTTTTGCTGTGACATGCTGTTTCCTTGTTCCCTGTATAGTTGATTTATATGGTTCATTTCTATATTATTTCATTACGGGGCATTATGCAGAGCCTGAGAAAGAGATTCTGAAGTCTGTAGCCCAAGAAATTTTTTCTTCCAGAAGAGATATATATCAACAAACATAAATCAGAAGCGTTTTTAATTTTTAAAGACCTAATATTTATAAAAGCAATTCTGCATTTGTTTATGCTTATGATGCAATTAAATTATAAGTAAATAATTGGACCTCCTGGTGAAACATTGGATCCTTATATCTCTGAGAAATTAATCTGGTGAAAAAATAGGATACTGTGCGTTTGAAAATGTGCAAACACAGAACAGCCAACTAAAAAAGGAACACCTTACATAATTTGTTGGTTATATCTTAAATAATTGAAGGAAAGCTAGTCATTAGTTAAAAATTCAAGTAGGTGAGAACCTTGCCAGCAGAGGGAGTAGTCCTGTCTTCCGTCAGGTTCCCATCATATTCCCACCTGCCTCAGCCTTTTTCGCAGCCAGTCTCCCATCTGGACCTGGCTCTGTCAGCCTGTTCCTGATGACAGGCTATAATTTTATACTCAATATGGGATTATTCTAAGCTGATTTTAAATTTTAGTATCTTTAACCTACCACTGCATCGCAAACATCAGCTGGATGCTCTGTTTGATATTTGGATATTAGCAGTTGTTTTTCCAGGCAGGGTGTGAGCTTTTGGACATCTGCGAATTGCATTTTAAGGGTTTCATGTATAAAGTAGTGAGCAACAAATTTCTGATTTAGGAAGTTACCCATAAAAGATTTAAAAATACAAGTAAATTTCCATGGGAATAATTTCTATAATATGAAACTAGATGATGTATAGTTTATTAAAAATGCCTAAAATTAATTTTGAATATTTTGCCATTATTCTGTTCAGCCTATCTATTACAGCATTTTGTTCAGTCCATTTATAAGGGTTTTCAGAATATGTAAGTTTTTTTAATGTTTTATATAATAACTTACTAAAAAATAAAACTGATGTAAACAAATGTTCTGCAAAGCATGTAGTATTTGAGACCAGTGTAAATGTAAATAATATATCTGAAAATAACATCATGTGTTCTTTAAAAAATGCTTCAATTTTAAGGAAACAACATTTTCATACCAAAATATAGAATAGCAAGTGTATGATCAGATGGAAAACAAAAAATATGGCTCCATTGCTTAATCCTAGTAAAAATCCTGGTATTTGGCAACATACTCAGCAATTTCTTTTGCCCTTGAGGTAGGTATATTTACCATTAGCTTCTTTTAAACATTAGAAAAAGGAACCAAAATATGTTGTTTTATGATTTCCCTACATGAATATCAATATACAATGCTACCAAGAGAGTGTTGCCATTAGGATTTTTTTAATTTACAGAAGTTCCTCCATATTTTAAAATTGTGTGTGACCTTGAATAAAGTTCAGTATTAAATCTGGAAAGATTTAATCTAATACCTTCACTAAGGTATTAATATTATTATTAATATGTATTAGTATAATTTTGATAAAATTATATTCTTTCTTAAATTCAAAATTAATTATGAATATAATTATCTCCCCACTATCAATTTTTTTTTTAGTAAAATAAGAGTCTAATCCACAGAAGTAAGTGACAACTCTGGGAAGGTGAGGGAAGGCATGTAAAAAGTTACAAACTGTATAACTTTTAATTTTATTATTTCATAGTCTTGATTTCAATTGAATGGAGAACTTAATAAGCATGGAAAAACAAATACCTCATTAAATATCCCTAGATTTATCCTTTCATTCAAGTTTGTTTTTTTTTGATTACACGACAAAAAAAAATGTCATGAGTTGTGGTATGTTTGTGTTTCTAATATCATTTTTTTTTAAATGTTATTATAACTTGAGCTGTTAAGTAGAATAATTGCTTTTCTTGTGGTGATTCCCTCCCCACCATAGACACACACATCGTTTCACATAGTAGGGTCAAACATAAATTTAAATATTTCTTTAACTTTTCAATATTAACTTGATAGTGCTTTTGTGCTATTGTAGTCCCAAATCTGATGTGCGTGCCATACTCAGATGGAGCTCTACCCTTCATATTGTGTGTTTGCTGTCTTTCTTATTTGAGTAACCCAAGAACTTATTCTAATTTGAGGCATTTCACAAATGCTTTATGTCAGTTGATTTATTCCTTTCAAGCTTCTTGATAGTTAAGTGATTGGTTAATTACTTTTTAATTATCTCGTTAAAATCTTTCCTGGAAGTATATATTGTATTGGTACAAACTATATCATTTATATTGTTGAGATAATTAGGTCCAAGTAAGTAAGGAAATATTCAGAGTTTTTTGATATATTCTTATTGTTATTTGGTCACTCTAAATAGGTATCTCAACTATTTTTATTAAAAAACAAAGGGAGCTTCCTGTGGCAGTGGTTGAATCTTTGTCTCTTAACAAAGTTCTTAATTTTGGCTTTATGAGCTTTGAATTGGAAAAGAGCATTAAATTAACCTTCCTTTATTTAAAATCTATTTAATGGATTTGGCATATCCTAATAAAAAGAGGTTACCATTCTGTAGAAGTAAATAGGAAACATTCTATGAAACCAAACAAGGAACAATCAAAACAAAAACTCTGTGAAGTTTTTCTGTGAAATTAAAATTGGAGTAAGAAGGTAGTCAACTGGACATTCTGATTTGCCTTTTTTATTCGCAACATCATTTGACATAATTTAAATTTAAGTAATTAATTAAGAAATTACACCACAACAGAAAGTTTTAAGAACCTTTTATGTAACTTAATACAATGCTATTTGGGATTGCCAGCAAACTCTTAAAACTCCTGGACCCTGGCTCTCTTCTGGCTTCCCTCCTAGTCATGTCTTGGCTACTATCCAGAGCTGACAACTTTCACCCAGGACTGAAGGGCGATTTGCCTAGTATAAGAAAGATTTTTGAGTCATCCTAGATTTTCACATCCAGATAGGCAGGAAGGAAGAGTGGCAGTATCACTGTATATATTTGGGTGATGTCATTATGCCATGCATGCGGTGTAACCATTAATTTACTCATACTGGTGAATCCTGAATGTCCTTACTCAAATATTCTATTGGCAACTATATTGCAACAACTTCAAATTTAACACAAAAATTATTCAAAATTTATGTCTAAGTAATAGATGCACAAATACCTTTACTTCTCCATTTCCAACTACATACATATACTGTAGACTAAAGAGGTTTCGCATCTTGGCTAATAACATAAAAACACTTAGAATCTCTTAAGATGAGAATATAGAAGTTCCAGTTTCCAGGCCTCTGCTAAAATCATTATGCAAAAGCTTTCTGAACATTGCAGGTTATAATAAGACAATTTATTGTCCATAGTGCATTGTTCCTAAAGTGAATTGTGATTATTATGCTTTTAAGGATTTTTAAAAGCAGTTAATTTTAGATTCTTTTAAGTAAATTTACCTACCTTTATCTAAAAGACCATTTAGTATTAATATTATGATTTGAAACACATTTTGACAAGAGTGGTTTTAAGATATGATTACATCAATATACCACGTTCCCTATGAATCTTGGAGGTAAAGAAGTAATCTGTAACACTATTTGAACTTTTAAAAAAGTAAGTACCTTTACATGCCCAAATATCTTTTATGCTCTTACAAATAATTGGAAGACTGAATGAGTTTAGTATAAAATTTATCTCATTCCGAAACTTAGATGTTATTCTTATATAATTTCCTGTGCTTTTTATTTTATAGACATTTTTCAGATATCTATACAACTTTCACAATTAATCTGGTTTGCCACATTACATAAACTGTTTTCCAGAATTGCTGTGCAGAAAGCAGTAAGGTCACCGTTAAATGTAACTTATTTTATGGTAATGATTAAAAGTTTATTCTTGTTCTGATACTTCATGGAAGCTTTTAAAATAGAATTTCGTTTGTAGTTAATAACTGATGTAAACCTATGGAACTTAGCAATATGACAAATGAAATATATGTATGAGTTTCTGAGATTTTAAAATCTAGGCTGTCTATCTTTTATATTAATTCATCAGTTTTCCTCTGCAAGGTGGACAATTGATATTTTTAATCTCCCACAAATTACCTTAAAAAGACCTATAATGTAGATAAATATTAGAGGATGTTAAGTGGTTTATTAGTCAATTTTAAGGTTAAATTAAGGAAAGAAACCTTCTTTGAAATAAATGTCAAGTTGACCATTTAAATACGCAGGACCTTGCTTATATACTACTAGAATGGAAGACTAATTCCATACTTAAACCTTACAATTTCTATCATTCATAAGCCCTAGCTTATATCACCGAAATCCTGATATTTGAGTCGTAACAAAAATTGACTTTTATAATTTTAGATTCAGATATTTAGATACAAAGGCTCAGTCTTCTATTTATAGATAAAAGGAAATCTGACCTTTTTGATTAAGAAATATTGTCAGTAGCCTTTATAAGTGCTTGTTCATCTGAGGGTCCATGACAGGAGTACTCTTCCCAGTTGAGTTTATCCTAAAAATGAAATGATAAGAGTCTGCTGGTTGTTATCTAAGATCCTTCTTAATGGGAGAACCACATGGTTATTCTTCATCTCCCACTTGTTCTCACCCTCTACAGCCAACTCAGCCATACCCCACCCCCACCCCAACATTGTTCAGTACTCAGCACAATGAATCATTTTCAAGTTGACTCATTGTGAACTGTCTCCCAGCTGTTGGAATGTCTGGCAGACATTTTTGTTTGGGTGAAGAATAACTGGCTGAAACCCAACCTGGATGAGCTCGATATAATGGTCTTTGGCTAAAGAAATATTGAGAGGAGCATGTTTATGGCCTTTGAAACCCCTGTTATTCCTGGAGTAGGACCATCCCCTGTGGCATAGAACTGAAAGTAAGGGATCAATCTGGATTATTTTCTCACCATTGAATGAAAAATTGCCTTGGAAAAAATAGGCATTTCCAAACGATGTTCGTTTTTCTATTCTTGGTACCCCCCCCCCCGTGATTGAAAGTATTAAAGACAATTAAGGATAATTACTTTTGCTGCTTCCTTTTAAGAGCACTATTTCAAAGGCTGTAATATTCTCTTCATAACACACATTTCTACTTACAGAGGAGTTGCAAAGTACTGCCCTAGATGTGAGTTAACTAGTCACTTAAGCATAATGTTTAGTGACAGAGGCTACTGTGTATTTCAAACCAAGTCAGTTAACATTAACCAGCCCTCTTTTATTTTTCATTCTTATGCGATCTTTACAAGAGAACTTAAACAGAGGAATACCAGTAAGCTCAATAGTCAATCACATTTTCAGAAAGTGAACATATTTGATTATATTCGGACTTTTCTTAACAGGGGACATAGCATGAGACTGTAAATTGTCTTGACTGTTTTACATTTCCCATACTTTTTTTAAGGATTAGTTTTAAAATGGCATATCAGTGTATAAAATGGGAGTTTAAAAGTTATAAAATTTTATAAACAACAATCTTTTCAACTTATCCTGATCTTCAGGTCAAATATTTTTCTAAGGTGTTAGAGCCTATAAAATAGTTTTCAAACCTATCACCCTATCAGGAGTTATAAGGAATACTGAACTTTATTAAATTAAATAATTCAAGAAAACCTGCAGATTATTGTGATTATATTTTTAATTATTATATTTTTTATAGCCATGAAATTCTGGGTATTTTAGAACTATTGCTATTTAAAATGTGACATCTTTTATAATGTATTGTTCAGCAGTATTTTTGATTCAGGTCTGGCTGTGTTGGGAAGGAAAGGGTAGGCTACTAGTCTAGTGCTGGTCATCTGCAATCTTTTCTTTGCCTTTATCGTTATTACAGAGTCAAATAGCAGCATCTGGAAAGAGAGAATAGAAGACTGCAGAGCTGGCCATGCTGCAGACTCTTAGCTGGACCCTTCCATGTTTCTAATATGATACAGAGGACCTCAGCTATTAAAAGGCTGGGACGTGGTCCCAGTTGACAGATGTTAGTGGGATCTTCCCGTATACGTTATACTGTACTATTTACTGCTTCTAAATTCTGATGTTTATCAGATTTTCCGATGGGCAATGGGTAAAGTAATTTGAAAAAATAATAGTATATGAAAATAAAGATAGCCTTGCCCCTTAAGACAAGAGAAAAACTATTTTTCTATGAAAACTAAGGTATGCCCCCTCAGCTCTTCGAATTAGAGTAGCATACTTACATGGGCCGTATTTTTCACCCAGTTTTCCACCTGTGGTAGCTTTAACTTTTAAGTTATTTCTCCATGTTGATAGTCTATCTTCTCTACAGTTTGTCACTGAGATGGCATAATGACATTGTCTAGATGGTATATTTTAAATATAACATGAGTGTTTTGTTTCCTTGTTTTACAGAATAAAGCAATTATTGCTCGTGTTACAAACTTGTCAGATACAGTAGTTGGTCTGGAATCATTTATTGGTTCTGAGCAAGAAACCAACCCACTATATAAGGATTATCATGGTAAGCAGCATCTTTATAATGAAAAGGGCGTGTTCCAATTGCCTGGAAGAATCTTGTCCAGTCATAATATCTACTGTCATGTAGCATGAATTTTATTTTTTAATATATCTGTTAAACGTTTTTCCTTCCTGGCCAATCTTTCATGACAGCTTGTCACCGAACTACATTATGACTAAGAAGCATAGTAGCTATTTGAAAGGTGTCAAACCCAGGTACTAAGGCATGGCTCAGTCAGATGTGCATTTTGTCCCTAAAGTTGCTGTGAAATCAGTCTTACTTATTAACCATGTTAGAAATAAATATTATATAAATTCTAATAATAACAGCTATGTATAGTGGTTTATACTTTACAAAGCTTAGCTGTATGATAAATAAAATTCATACTGTATTACAGTTAAAAAGTCCTAGTCAATCACATTGTCAGAAAGTAAACATCTTTTATTATATTCGGACTTTTCTTTGATCATTTTGTTGTTAGAGTTATTAGCAAGTTTTAAAATGTTACCACCCTAGTATAAACACAGGTCAATTAATCAGGCTTCTTACTTATATTTTTTGACTTTTAATAGTATTTTAGTCATTTGGTTAATTTGGGGATTTTTTTAAATAAAAGTTCCTACATAGAACTGTCGCAATAGGGTAAGTTTAGTAGTTATGCTTATCTTATATCTAAGCTGAATATAGAGTATGGTGAATAATAAATTTTTACCTATTTACTTATTCTGAGTGAATACTAATTATTGCTATTATTATTGTGGAACTACTATACTTCCATGGAAAACCTTAGTCTAAAGACTGAATAGCTTATTTGAAGCCTGCTACAAGATTGTGTAAGATTGTGATTGTAGGACTGTGGCAATTTCTAGAGTCTACCAACAAAAAGATTATAAGATACTTATGACCACCAGTGCTTTAAAGAGTTGGCATAAAACCTTTTAAAAAAATAATAAAATAGCATGATCTAACAATCAAGTATTTTTTAAAAGGCTAGAAAATATAAACTGTGAACACAAACTACATAAAATAATTTGCCTCATGATCATTGCATAAGTGTGCATGTGGTATATGCCCAAATTAACCCTCTATATAATTCATTTAATATATTACTGTTGCTTTGGTAGGAAGAGAACTGTTAAGGTTAAACTATTTCCTTTTTTTTTCTTTTTCTGAAATTTGTATTAAACTATAATTGACTTATAATATTGTATTAGTTTTAGGTCTACAACATAATGATTTGATATAGGTATATATTGAGAAATTATTACCACAATAATTTTAGTTAACATCCATTACCACACATAGTTACACTTTTTTTTTTTTCTGTTGGTGAGAACTTTTAAGATTTACTGTCTTAGTAACTTTCAAATATACAATACAGTATTGTCAACCGTAGTCACCATGCTACACATTACATCTCCAGGACTTATGTATCTTATAACTGGATAAACTATTTCTTTAATTTATTATTTACATTTTATGTTAAAACAACTCAAGTTAAACACAAGTTAAACTTTATAAGTTATATCTGAGTATCATTTGTAAGTACTATGAGTTTATAAATTTAGTAAAATCATATTTTATATTCTAAAAAATATTATTTTGATTGAAACATTTCAAGGGTTGAAAAACTATGATTTTTTTGTGCTGAAATCTCTGGATTGATCAATTTTGTTTGCCACAGATTAATGGGTGATTCTGATGATAAGTAAAGTTTCTGTTAATAAGAAGGACCTGATGAATGATTGATTCACTCTGTAAGGCCTCCTGATTTAACAGTTAGCTAAACAAGCACTTGCAATGTTAAAATGATAAATGTGCAAGTGGAAGTATGGTGTGATTATTTGTAATATATTTTACTAAATAACTCTGTATGAGATATTTTTAATTTGTATGTAAAAGCTGTCTTCTTAATAACACCTTTTGCATTTTCTTAAGTTTAAAAAATTAAGTCAGATATTTTAGTGAATTATTTTTGAAGGGGCCATTTCTGAAGTTAAGCACTTGGAAGTTGACCCTTTTAAGCTAACAATAGTACATTACTAAGCATCCAAATACACACACACACACAAAACTATATACTAGAGAAGCAATTATGTAAATAAGATTTATCTAATTTGTTCAAATCTGGATTTCCCTTCTTCCCCCATGTTGAGGGATCAGTGTCTTTGGGATGGTAATTTTTAAATATGGGCTGAGTCAGGCAGAGAGACGCGCTGAAGAATCTTCCATGTCTTCATCTGTGGCAAATGACCCCGAGTTTAGTCAGAAACTGCATTAAGCTGCACAAAAGCCATCCAGTGCCCTTGTCAGAAAAAATTAGCAAGTGTTTCTACTGACAAGAGGCCAAAGCTCACGGTTTACCTAGCACTGTTACAAAGCTTATAACAGCTACATAAAGGTCTAACATGCCACAGAAATGAGTGTCTTGGGATGGCATGGGGTTAATGTTTGATCCTAGAGTGTGCTCTGAAATGTAGTTTTCTTCAATGGTTTGTTCAAGTCATTAATAAGGTATAAAATGAAATACTTTTCATTAGTGCTTCACTGGTTATCAGTAACCCATAAGCCTTGTTTTGCTGGCTGCTTACTGGTGCATTTAATAAAATAAAGATCACTCAGTGGTGCCGTGGGCAGCATGCAAGGTGATAGCCATATTTGCTTACTGTAAATACAAGAGAAAATCACACGCAAACCGGCTGTAGTTTTGACAAGTATTAAGATCCTTCTTTACATCTGTACTTCTGTACCAAAGTGCAATTAGTTTTCCTCGCACAAGGATTTCTGTTTATCTTATTCTGCTTGATTACTTGAGTATAATCACACCATTTGCTTCATTGCTCCTGGTAGTAAGCTCCAGTTTTAAAAGGGGGAGGATGCTTGTGTGTAAATTTACAGAATTCTGCTGTAAGACTCTTTAATTTATGCGTACAATGACAGCGTTTTTTAATTTTTTAAATTTTCTTTCCACAAGGTTTGATTCATATACGGCAGATTCCTCAGCTTAATAACTTGATTTATGATGTATCGGATGTCAAAGACTTAGCTTTTAAATTAAAAAGGAAGCTATTCACCATTGAGGTAAGAGAGAATTTTTATGTTTGAGTCACAGTCTTGAGGTAAATAGTATCTCTTTTACTTTAATGAAATTCATAAGAGATATTTCATGCTAAATATTTTTAAGTTCTTTTGATGTAACAGAATAATTTTTTTAGACTATCCTTTTTTGTCTTTTATTTTAATGGTATATCATTAGAGTATAGCAAAAATGGTTTTGTTTTAAATGTCTGTTAAAAGTAAGGTCCAAACTTACATGAGAAGTATGACGTGCATATTTCCAAGGCTTTCAAAAGCGTGTTTAATTAAATGTTAATGAGCTGTGCTTATTTGTGTGTGGAATGTGAATGCTACCCACAATCGTGTATGGCTAAGAAAAGAAGATCCTTATCTACATTCTAAAAGCAGTTTTCTTTACTATTAGTGAAATCACCTTTCGCTTTCCGTGCTGAATAAAACAAAAGTATAATTTACACCAGCGTCTTTAAGTAAATTTTCTACAGAAACTTAAACTTTTTTGTGACCTTTATGCCAGAAATAGTGACAGAAAGTAGTAGTGCAAAAGATTTATTTCAACTTAATCTTGCTAAAGAGCAAATGAACATAGCACTATTAAGCAATTAAAGTTGGTGTATTTATTAGTGAAATAAATGCTCAGAAGAGAGAGAGAGATGGCTTCTGGGTGATGTGATAGTTATCAGTATAGTCACTGGTGCAATTTTTTTTTAACAAAGACATAAAACAGCCAAGCAGCCTTGACAAACTATTTTGTTTAATCTCTTTTCAAATGAAAAGCTCTTAAGCAGGCCACTTGTCTTAACTGCTTGAAACCATAAAAAGAGAGAATTGCCACCAATAAATTAGCATATTTTTAACTTCATCACCAAATGATGGTCAATGTGGCTTGGCACTGCTTTGGTGTTTGGGACTTCACCCTTAAGTGACCACTCTGGCCCTTTTTTGACCCTCTGCCCTCTTTAGCTGGCCACTTGATAAGGTAACTTAATGGTGCTCTCTCTTTTTCTCTTTCCCTTCCCATTTGCAAGTGGCACTAACCTATAAATCATTGTAAGGGCCCTATCCAGTGACAAATTAATGTGCCCTCCTCCTAATTAATGGTCATCAATGTCCTTAATTATCTAATCCTATTGAGAGCAGTTAATAGTTAATCAGGCAGCCAGTTCTTCAAGCAGGTCATCTCTGCAGGAGTGTTAGAAGTTTCTCATCTGGGGATGCTCCCTTCAAAAGCCACTTAAAGCCAAAAGAAGGAGAGTGTAGAAATAGTGATTCTTGAGCTAATTTGCCTTAGTTCTCAAAAGGAACCATTGATATGGAACCCAACACTGTAATTGTTCAACATTGTTTCAGTTTTTCTGACAGAATATTGGGTAATTTACCATAATATTGCTAATACTTTTAGAGGGATAAAGTTATACTTGTTAGCATCACAAGGAAAGCATGCCTCCTCATTTTCTTTTAGGTGGAATTTATATATTTAATGAAAGATATAAGATATTTTTCTCCATGTGGCACCTTTCTCCCAAGATGAGTATTCTGACAACCAGGTCTAAGGTATCATGTCTGTCACCATACAAACTAAGCAAGGAGATTCCCTAGTGAAAAAAATATTGCACCCAGAGAAGATGGTTAGCACAGTAACGTGAATCATGTTTATTTTCTCTCTTCCTCTCTCTCACACAGACACACACACACACACACACACACACACACACACACACACAAACTGGGTCTTATTTTGGGGGGTGAGGAGTAGAAATAAAGGACTTATATGTCAAGTAGGACCTCTCCTTCGAATAACTTTAGATTCTAATAGTGACTGCATTTTACTACACTTTACCACTGGAGCTGATAAAAGATCTAGGTTTCTGTTCCATTTCCTCTCTCTTCTTCCCACTATCCTAAACTAAGAGAACCATTATAATTGGTCACCCTATGATTTGGAAGCAGTATTTAAAAACAAAACACAAGTAGGTGGTTGTTCTTTTTTTAAAGTTAATATTCAATACAGTTGATCAAATCCTTTACCTTTTTGGCTTATAACCTAATGAATATGGTTTTTTTTAAGTATAGAAATATAAGTGAAACATATTCTAAATAACTTATTTACTTATGCCATAACATTCAATTTGGTGATTAGAAAAAAATGTGAATTAAAGAATCAAACCTAACAGAAGTACATACATATAGGATAAAATCATGTATTTCACGAAAGATTAAGTGCTTTAAATGTAGCATTGTACATTATAAGATGCATATGGAAACAGATAGCAAGTCTTTCATGATATATTATGGGCAGTGGAAACAAGAGGATTCCTTCATCAAGTGGCAGTGTTTTGATATGCACAACAAATAAATATTTTTTTACAACTGCCTTGATATTTAAAAAATAAGGAGATGTACACTATAGTAGTCTGTAAAGTCTGAGGCTATAATATACCAGACATTGAATCCATGGCTTTCTTTCAGAAGGAAAGTTGGTTTAGCAGGTAAAGCAAAAATAACTTTTCTGATTCCATGCAGGTAGATTTGTTACATGTGGGAATTTACTGTGAGTAACATGGTCTCAAAATGTGGCACAGGTGGAAACAAGGGGCAAAAGAAACAAGTAAAAACCCTCATCTCTATTTTTAGCATCCCTTTTCTTTGATTTATTAAATCATTGCCTTTTTTCATATGAAAACTGAATGTGTTTTTACTAATAGCCACCCAGGGCCTCTAACAGGTAGAGCAACTTTAACCAGTAATCTCTAGTTTCTTTGAGTGATTTGGAGAAGGCAAAAGAATATTTCTCCCTTTTTGGAGCATGTATTAGTATTGTCCAGATTCAGGTGGAAGCATTTGTCTAATCACAGTAAATTTTTAGTGATACTTAGTATTCATCAACTATAAAGCTGTATGAATTAGCCCCTCTACAAAAACCATAATAGCAGGATCATATCTACAGTAATGACACTAAAATCCTGGCATGCATTCTGAATAAGTAAAAGAGAAAGTTTAAAGTTGATTCAACATGGCTTCAGGTTAAAAGAAATAACTTGCCAATTTTTTGAATGTTGATAATCCTTGTAAACTATACGTAGTAATTCTCTAGCATATCTGATTAACCATAATATACTACTTATTTCTTGACCTTACCATAGCTCCATTCAATCATAGCTAGCATTTATGAAGCCCTTATTGTGTACCTGGCACTGTTCTGGCTTATTTATATTTTCTATATTGAGGTTAAATATTTTATAACCAAAGGCTTTACTAAGGTATAATAATAGACTCAATATATGGAAACTATGTCTTTTTCATCTTTGTATCTATCCCAGAACTAAGAAGAGTCACAGACTTAGTAGGTATAAAATCTCTGCTGAAATATATATAATGTAGGTAAATTATGGAGTTTAAAGAATAGCCCAAATAATACAGCTATAAATATTATGTAAGTTCCACTGGTCAAGTGACCTATAAACACTACCTTCTCAGTTAAGTTCTATAAAATGTATAACTAGGTTACATAACTTCACTTCCAAGATGAAATAACTACTTAGATTTGTATTTTTTCAGTTTCTATAATTTTTGCTTCTCTGATGTTGGGATCATCATTAACCAGTTTTCTGTTTATATTAGTAATTATGATGTAATTATAGTACATAAGAGATTTGGTAAGATTTTAAATGTAGCTGTATTTAATTTGATGACATGATCAGAGCAGCATTTTTACTTCCATTTAATATTATTGTGCTATTTTGATTTTGTATTGTTCAGTTTGGTCATATCTTAACACACTCTAGTAATCTAATTTTCTAATATAAATAATAATAATGTATTATTACATTAGGTGCAGACCTTATTAAAGTTATTACAAACAAGGTTTCTGCTTGTGATTGGACAGTTTTCTAGCTCTAAGATTCAGTGTTTCTATGTTCAAGTCAGAAAGTATGGTTACTGGGGTATACTGGAATATACAAAAGACATTCACCGTTCACTGCAAATTTTCAGTATAAAGATAAACAATACTTATGTAGGCTTTTAACTGGTTCAAAAATAGTGAGTATCATAAATATCATATCTGTGTGGGTTTTGTATGCTAAATGAATACTAAAAGTTCAGAAAATCAAAGTAAATCAACTTTATTCATGGTTGTCTTGTCATACATTGCCCCTAATTCGGAATACAAGACCTCAGTACCTCTCCAATCACCAAGAACTTTTTCTCACAGAATAATTGATCAACCTGTATTTATTAAGAAACTATTATTTTTTATGCACTTAGTAGATTCATTCTTAAGTATTAAGACCAGAATAGTATATGCCATCCATATAAATTAGCTTTATATTAATACTACAATATACTTGATATGATTCAGTAGAATTATTTGAAATTTTTACATATTAGAAAAACATAAACTTTTGCAAACTACAAGGGTGTCAATCACTGTGACAACCTTGGACAATTTAGAGTGTTGCATGATATCTTTGGTCCTAGGTTTCCTTACTCCCCTACATTTTTTAAACAGCTTTTCTAGTTCTTAAATGAGAAGTAGAAAGGTGACTGTATGTTTACCATATCTAGAGGTAGAGGGAAGGGAGAGTTAACTTATGTGTCAATTCACAGTTATGTCACAAAAATTTAAAAAATGGAAACATAAATGTCTGGCTCAGGAGCATTATTAGGTTGTAGCATCATTAACCATGTAGTCCAAATATACCTTTTCTGATAATGATGCCCTCCACAAATATTGATTGGTATTTCAAATCCCACATATACTGCAGTTAGCAAAAAGAAAACCAAAGTGGAACATAGACATCTATTCTTATAGATAAAATCATTTCTCAAAAGTAAACCCAAATTAACATTCTTTAACAGTAGAAATGTCATTTTATACTGTTTACATTTTAATGTTCATTATATTATCATCCCCATATTTACACTTTAATTCCCAAGTGATGTAGACATACAGTAATGTCATAAAGTTTTCACAGAATCTCCAGAAGCTGGGTTACTACTATGCTCTATATATTTCACATGTCATAGTGAGCCTATCAAAACTGCATACCACCTTAAAGGGAACACAGTTTTGAGACTCTGTCTAATCCTATTTCTTCCCACTTTGGAATCTTAATTAGAAGAGATAAGAAAAAAAAAACATCATTTAACTAAATTATTGTCCTGAATCTGTAGCAAAAGGTATAATCCGAAATTGGGCCAATTAGTGAACCCATAGTTAGCTATGCTGCAGCGAACAATTTGATTAGATCTGACACCATCCTAGTTCCCACTGTTGTTTTGCCAGGTATGATGGTCAGACTTCAAAGAGCTTGAGGCATCAGCAGGGCAAGGTTTGGAGGCCAGCTTAGGTCCGGTTGTTAATCTCTCTGCTAAAACCACAGCAGCTCTCACACAAAACAAGCTTACACGACACAATCATGCGGTATTAAAGTTAGGGTTGAGTCATGCCAATTTGCCTTTGATTTTTTGATGATTGACCAGAGATGGCTACATGACTAGACACATGCTAAAAGTATACTGATTAGGTAAGTTCCCAAAATATTTGAAGTATTTTTTAACTTCCTATATAAATGTTGTGAAAGCTTATTCCCTTTGATCAAACTTCCAAAGTAATAGTACTATATTGGGGGTGGTGGGGAGGGAATGAGTATTTCTTACTGGCAGCTTGAATCCCAAACTTTTCACTTACTGCTTCATAAAAATTTGTCTTTACATTAATAATTCCTTAAGGAGAATGTAAAAGGAAATAAAAGGAAATTGTTTCTAAGTGGTAAGCTTTTTAGAAACCTATTAAGTGTGTTGAAAGAAAAAACATTTTTCCCTGCGTCGTTTATGTTCACTGCAATTTTTCTGAAATTTCTTTATAATTATTTTGCACTTAAATGTTGAGTAAAGTGCCCTTCCAGGACGTGATTGCATAAGTGTTCTTTTCTCTGCATTCTGATTTGTTGGAATATTGCAGCAATAGTGACATGTTTCCATTCTGAGAAGAGCCTAAGGCTGCTTTAGTATTATTCCAAATGATTGAAGCTGCCATCTTGCTGACTTTCCCTTAGGCAGCATAAGGCCTGTTTGCTTTTGTGTTCGTTTCACATGCTTCCTGTGAGTTTGGCTGGCAGAACATCAGTGCTTCTCTTGGCAAGGAAGAGTAAATTCATGTTTGGCTATTACATATCTTAAAGTTTCTGTATGGTCAGCAACACCTAAGATATTAAACTTGTAATTCATTACATCAAATGAATCCTGTTTCTTTGAGAGATACTTTTAAATATCTATGACACCTTGACTATGAATCATTTCTATAAAAATATCATCCTTTTATAAATTGAACTTAAGGTCTAATATTTCACACTGCACTATTTTTTATACTAATTCCTACTGCATTTTACTTAGGAAATTTAAGGAAAGCATATATTTGAATAACGAGATAGTTGCATAAAGCAAAAGTCAAATACTTAGAATCTTGCCAAAGAGTCTTCGGTCCATGGGTCTCTCCTAAAGATCCTGTGGTACCTGTAGTGAAGTAATCTCACCTTTGAGACCAGGATGATACAGATTTAGCATTGCATAAGGGTGCAAGTAGAAAAATATCTCTTCTCCTCCTTCCTAAATTTTGCAGATACAAACATTTTTGTATGTGTTCTATGATGTGGCTCCAGGAAAATTATATTGCAGTACTTCAAGGATTATTTTTTTTAAAGCCTTTGTAGAACTGCTGTAGCAGAATTCACTCAGTTTACATGTTATTCCCTGAAACACTTCCCCCCACAATGTATTATTTATAGTGTCTAAGGAGGATAGGAAAAGAGAAAACAAAAAATGATGACAAATCATGGCTGTCCCATTTCATCAGCTAAATGCATTTTTATGTTCCTAGAAGGTAAGAACATATATTTTACTAATATAGCCTCCAAGGTACTTGGAAGAGTAAGAAATACATAGCAGAGCTTAATAAAGATGGTATCCATGAGCTTTTTGATTGATGTAGGTAGCTTTGAGGATACTTTTATACCAAAAATATCCTTAGTCCTTCTTCAATGTCTTTGCACAGCAAATGTCCAGAATATTCATTCCTCCATTCCTTTCATGGCTTTTTCTTATCGCTGGATTATAGATTAAATAGTCCAGTCTCCTTCTTAGAGAGGTCTTCCCTGACTGGCCCATCTGAAGTACTCACTCAGCTACCCTCTATCATGTACCCTATTTTAATTCATAGTGTAACACTTATGTATTACTATAGCTGTTTATCAGTTAATTTGTTTATTTTCCCAACCTCACTCAACCTTATCTGTTGTAAGCTTCACGAGAGTAGGGACATACTCGGTCTTGTTTGCAGCTAAATCCTGAGCATGTGTAGTAGGCATTCCATAAATATTTGTTAAACTGTTAAAGTACTATTTTTAAAGTAACTTGTATCTATCATAACTTTCTTTAAAAATGTGTGTTGAGTATCTCATTTATTCCAGGCATTGTGTTGGGTACTTTCACATACATTACCATATTTAATTCTTATTTGATCCTCATAGGAACCCTTGCCATAGGCATTATAATGCACATTCTAATAAGGAGATATAAGGAGTTATAAAACAGTCCCAAAGTCATAGAGCTGTGCTTAGAGCCAGGACTAAATTCAGATCTTCTGACTCCATGTGCAGAATCATACTGGAAAGTTAACATGTTCAGGAGCTCTGCTAATTATTATTAATAAAAAATTAAAAGTTTGATTGAGTGTTTGAGTCCTGAGACTACTACATGTGCTTTAAAGACATTTCCTCATAGATCTCACAATGCCATGTACCACTATTACCTATACTTTACATATGAGGAAACTTAAGGTTCAGAGAGATCAAGCAACTTAACTTAGCCAAAGACACAGAGTTAATACTAACTGACAGAAATGACACTTAAATTCAAGTCTGTTTTATTCCAAAGCCTGTGCTCTTAACCACTAACCACTCAGCACACCCCAAGGTGAACCACCATCTCATCTTCAGTACATAAGCCAAAAAAGCCTCTGCCCTGTTAAAAAAGAACGAACCTCCAAAAAATGTGTAGGTATATATGTAGGTGCGTACATATATGTACAGGTAAACATAGCATATGTGTGTATGTATGTATACATGCATACTTATACATTATCTTTTAACATTCAAGTTAAAAATTCTTTTGTTCCTAACAAGAATTTCTACTCTATTTTTATAAATACATTATAAAACTCAGACTGGATTTATCTTAGCTTCTCCGTTATATAATATTTTGCTATGTTATGTGTGTGTGTTGTGTGTGTTTGTGTATATACACACATATAACATAGCAAAATATTTTATATATATATATATAATTAGAGTCGCAGGATTGTTCTTTCCTCATTTTTTACTTACTTCTGGTATATGGTAGGTTTTTTTTATTTTTGGCTGTGTTGGATCTTCATTGCTGTGCGCGGGCTTTCTCTAGTTGCGGCAAGTGGGGGCTACTCTTCATTGCGGTGGCTTCTTTTGTTGCAGAGCACGGGCTCTGGGCACACAGGCTTCAGTAGTTGTGGTGCGTGGGTTCAGCAGTTGTGGCTCACAGGCTCTAGAGCGTAGGCTCAGTAGTTGTGGCACACGGGCTTAGTTACTCCGCGGCATGTGGGATCTTCCCAGGTGTCCCCTGCATTGGCAGGCAGATTCTTAACCACTGAGCCACCAGGGAAGCCCGGGTAAGGGTTTTTAATAGAAAAATTAATTTGTAAAAACTAAAGCCTTTTCACTAAAACACTATCCACTTCTGCAGGATTTCTAGATCTTAGCTAAATAAGGTGGGGAAAGTATTCTATACAGAGAAATATGGTTCCCTTATTCTAGTCAACTATATTGATATGGTTCAAAAGTATCCCAAATTTAGTTACAATATATTATTATTGTATTCACTTAAGTTCTACATTCAGGTACTTTTTTTTTTAATTAAAGTATAATTGACATCATTCAGGTACTTTTGCAAATATTAATTTGCTCATAGATAGTTACCATGTTTTTATATTACGTTTTATATTTTTCTAAATTATTTTAATGTATCATCTTTGGAGCATCAAAAATTATCTTCAGATAATTAAGGTGTATACAACTTATAGTAAGAGTCAACCAAATTCAGTTTTTCAAAAATTAAAAAAATTTTTCTAATTTTGCCTCCCCTTTTGTAATAACTGGTTCTAATGAAGGTTTGATCCATTCATACTAAAACCTTTTTTTTTTTCTGTTGCAAATGTTTCATTTATTGGAAATTCTTTGAATACCACCTTTAAGCAAAATTAAACAGTAAATCTTATGATCACAAAATATTTTCCTTTTATAGAGTAATACTACTAAAAAAGTTTCCTATAGTTTGGTAATAAGAAGAAATTGTGTTCCTCATTAAGGAAATATGAGATTAAATATAAATTATTAATTTTTAAAAGGTAAGATTTGGGAGACCATAATAAATAATTAAGAGAAACTGGGATGTAATGGAAATGCCTTTGGCCACACAACTAGTAAAGCAGTTCTCTTATTTAAGTAGAAATTAAAATTTTGTCAAAGTTATTACTGTCATAACTCTCTGCCACAGTGGACATTCTGTAGAGTAGCCAGTTCAGGTTCTTTGTATCTGGTACAGTGAAGTTCACTGAACTGTTTTGTCAGGTGCTGTCAAGTCAACCCACCATTGTTGTAGAGAATCAAACTAAATCATTTTGGCATGAGCCTTCCAGAAATAAGATACCCAATATACATGGTTTAATGAAATTGAGTATTTGGTTTCAACTTTTTGTAAGTATGACAAAAATATATTGCAGTCATTCAGAAGTTTCTGAGTATATCAGTCGAAATATCTGACCCTAAACTTTACTGAAAATTTGTTTTAAATATCACTACTTAATATAAAAAACACTTGGAATGTATTTGTCTGTGTTTTGTTAGGTGTATGATTCTTCACTAAACATTTCAAAGTAGTAAAAGTTCCAATTGTATAGTCATTTAGTAAAAAGAGAGGGAGTATCTGTTACTAAAGTTAAAATTTTCTGTTGTAAAATGAAGCTAGTGTCAAGTTTGATTTAACTCTTTTTGTCTCCGAAGGCTATTATAAAAAACAAAGTTGTATTTGATTAGATTTTTAAGAACTTAATAAATTGTTTATGAATCTGCTAAATGTTTAATTCTTATATAATTTGAAAAATAGCTTATCTTTGTGATCAATAGTTATTTAAAAGGCATTATTATAGTGTAGACTTAAATACCTCAAAATTTTTACTTACATATTTTTATAGGGGCGTTTTTTTGTTGATATTCCTGCTCAGTAATCTAAGGAATATTTTACCAACTTATACTGTAGCTATGGTGTAGCACTGAAAAAGCTTTGAACAAAAAGCCTCTTGGTGCAATTAAAGGTCACTTGTACATATTATAATAGACTACTAATTTACAAGATCATTGTGAAGGGTCAATGCTATAGCATGAAATGGATTGCCCTTGGTGAGCCTGTAAATAAATGTGTCAACTTATCTTGTATTCAGTGGGCAAAGGAAAAAAAACTAACATGATACTAGCTTATTAATATTTTTATAAACAGTTGCTAAAATGTCCAGCAAAACCAAATGCACTAGTGCTATATTACTGACATAAATAATTATAGAAAATTATTAGAGTATATAACTACAGTTTTTAAGGAAAACTGCTCACACATACATAAATGCACACAAATTTTTTAATTAAGTATATGGATCATGTCCAGGTATAGATAAACACAGCACAGTGGTAGTGTTTAAATGGCCTTTACCAAAAAGCTAACATGTTTCAAAATGGCTAAGTTGTACATACTCCCTTTTCTCTGTAATGAAGTTCAAAACTTGTCAGTGATAGGTATGAAAAAGGAATCGAACTGGATAGTGACTTATTTTAGTTATCTTTCATAGCCTTTCCAATGCTCTTAGGGAAAAAATGGTAGTGCAGAAAACATATTAATAATGATCTGTGCTAAATAAATTTAGTCATCTGATTTTTCAATAAATTAAGACTTCAGGATAAAAATAAAAGTAATGATGAAAAGAAGATATTTTGTACTTTAAAATAATTTTAATACATTTATATTTTACATGTTTTATATATATACTTATGAGCTATACCTAATTTTTTATTCTCAAAATAATATCAAATTAGTAAAAATACACTAATGAAATAAATTTACCAGCACTTTCTAGATGCTTCCCTCTGAATTTGGCCATTCAGACACACAACAACTATACACTCCTAATTTTCTTTCTGGTTTCTGTGTACTATCAAAAATGAAAAAAATTAAATTTATAGTCAATGCCAAAATAAATCTTCTGTGTCAAACAAAAATAATTTAACAGTGGGTTTGAATCAAGAATCAAATGAACAATAATAAGTTAATCTTTAAAAACCTGACTGATTGGTCTATAAAAATACTAAGGCTGCTCAGTGAGGCCAATCATGAAGTAAGTAGCCAAGAATAGCTTGAACCCAAGTAATGTTTCTCTGCTTGTTATTTAGCTCTTGAATGTACACTCTGTACTGTTTGGTTTGTTTTTGTTGCCATACTTCTTTAGAACAGTGCAAACACCTGCTTAAGCCTTGTTTGTAAAGTATGGAAGCTTTGGGGAAATGCGGTTCATTTAGGGACATAAATGCTTTAAACTCGTGTCTGTTTTACTTATCATGGCATCCCCTTTTCCTAGTTCAGTGCCTGATCGTGTAGGTGCTCAAAAAATATTGAATGAAGGACTGAATGAATGAATGTCTTCTTGACAGTGCTCAAAACTATTAGGTATGCCCATAAAATCTCACCATTCCAGACTGTACATAATAGTCTGATAATGCTAATAAGGTTTCCATAAATGCTTAATATTGAGTCTAAGGTTTTGACTAAGTAAAACAACCTTCAAAAAATATTAGCTAACAATAAAATGGACTGTTATTGCTGAAATAAAGAACTGTACTCCTCAAAAATACTAGATAGGAAATGAGAAAAAATATAATTTTTAGTTAACAAAATGTGATCTATTTGTATCATGATTTCATTGTGGTCATTTTATTGCCATTTGAAAATTATTTTGAACACTTTATCTTAAAAGATGTATGATAATAAACATTCTATAAATGTCAATAAGAGTTTTCCAGTCTTATTCCTTAAGGGCACTCTTAGATTCGGACTAAATTTGTAAAAGTCCCCCAGAGCTGAGAGCAATCATTCCTAATTCCTGGATTTAAAGTACCTATACCTTCTAACCCGCTTTGATCCAGTAAGTGACTGTTAATATGTCTGGTCTTCTCTGGCCAATAGAGCTGATTTTATTGCCTAATATGTTTTCCTGGCTTTTAACAGAAAAATATTGTAGAAGATTTTTAAGACTTATGAGTTAGGGATGAAATAATTATGTACAATGGAATTTGAATACAGCATCTTGGATATTCTACAATTCATATTTAAATATACATTGGCAACAAAGCAACTAATATCACTTCCATAATAACAGAATATATAACTATCATTATTGAAGAATCATCCCATTGACCTCTTTGTGCATGTGGAACTGACAAGTACCAATATAGTTCTTTTTTTTTTTTTTTAAGTTTAATTTTATTTATTTATTTATTTATTTATTTATTTATTTATGGCTGTGTTGGGTCTTCGTTTCTGTGCGAGGGCCCTCTCTAGTTGCGGCAAGTGGGGGCCACTCTTCATCGCGGTGCGCGGGCCTCTCATTATCGCGGCCTCTCTTGTTGCGGAGCACAGGCTCCAGACGCACAGGCTCAGTAATTGTGGCTCACGGGCCTAGTTGCTCCGCGGCATGTGGGATCTTCCCAGACCAGGGCTCGAACCCGTGTCCCCCGCATTGGCAGGCAGATTCTCAACCACTGCGCCACCAGGGAAGCCCCCAATATAGTTTTTAGTTTGGCTTCTTAAGAACTTTCTCCTGGGAAACCATTGTGGTCCAGATAGAAACTTAAGGACAATCATATTTAGAAGAAAATCTTTACAGTGCATAATTTATAACTGAATGCATTTCCTCCACATGTCCTATTGGCTTAATGTGTAATTCGGTCAAGAAACAGAAAGGGTACACGTAAAGATATTTTGGAAATGTGATCTACTCTTCATAGCCATAAGTATGGGCCATTTCTTTGCGTTAGCATGCAGTTATTATAACATTCCCATCATTTTATTGGAAAGGTTCTTATGCTTTGCTCCATGTAAAATTAGGTAAGTAAAAGGCAATTTTAAACCAACTATGCCTCTGATGCTTTAAAGCAAGAGGTTAGCAAACTATGGCCTGTGGGCCAAATCCAGCCCCGCAGTTTTTTAAAATAAACATTTATTGGAACACAGCAAGACTTTTTTAGTTTCTGTATTGCCTGTGGCAGCTTTCACACTATACCACTAAGTTAAGATCTTATGGCATACAAGGCCAAAAATATTTACTGTCTGGTCATTTACCGAGAAAGTTTGCTGTAAAGAAGAACCCCTACTTGAGAAGGCTACATACTTTAAAGAATATTTATTGAGGGAATTGTCAATTAGGGGATATGATTTGTAGACTTAAAATTAAGCTCTATTTGAGTAATAAAGAATTCACATGATCATTTGATGTATAGTTTGCACTTTTAGAATTAATGCAGGTGTCTCTTTGAGAAAATACCTAGATTTCTTAAAAGGTTAAAATTGGAAGGGAGCTTAATGTGCTTCAAAGCCAGCTTCTTATTGTATGCACATATTTTCCCACCTAGCCACTCTGTAATCATGTGGAACCCACTTTCTTAGGGGCAACCCATTTCAATCTCTGCCAAGGACAGTTGCTAGAAAATTCTTTCAGACGCTAAAACAATGTCCCACCCATTAGTACTAATTCTGCTTTCTGAAGCCACACATAAATTTCTATTTTGTATATACTATCATTCAATTCATAATAAACATCTAATATGTGAGAAACAGTTCTAATTAATGTGTATATCTTCTCAGTTTTCCTTAGATTTTTATTTCTTTTTTAAAACATCAATTAAATTAACCATTTTGTGGTATTTATTGTATATTTAACTTAGAGTCTTAAACATGAAGCCCATATAATTTTTACAACATCCTTTAGAGGAACTTTTTAAAACAAAAATAAAGCATTAATTAGAAACATTAAAGTAGTGGTCCTGAATTCTGAAGTAAAAAGGGTAAATTACAGGTTCATACAATTTTAATATTTAAATTTGATGTTTTACTTGTAGCCTGTTTGAATTCACAAATGGGCTTCAGGTGATTAAAAGTGATAAAATCAACATTAAATGTGATCTTTCAACTTTATTATTATAATCTATTTAAGATTAATTTACTATACAGTAAGTTAACCAAAATGTATCATTAAACTTTTGATGACTGAATAATAAGAGGCATATAGATATATTTCTAACAAGTATTAATTTTATCAGCGGAAGTATACCCCCCAACAATTAGCTGCTCATTATCCACACTACCTAGTGTATATATAATTGATAGTCAAGTTAAAACAGTAAGTTTAAGTGGGCACTGTGGATCAAGAAGTTTTGCTTATTTGTTGGTTTTTTTTTTTTTAACTGTAGGAATTTCTTAGGCAAGGAAATAAGGTCATATTGAAGCTTAAAATGTAAATATATTATTAAAAGTAATTTGGGGACTGGTAAGATTATTTTTAAGTCGTAAGAGACTTGAGTTGGACTCTTTCAGCATTTAATTAGGAAATTTAAACATGTAAGGACAGTTTGCTCAAAATTGCTTTTATTTAAGTTCATGCATATTATTATTTTTAAAATAATTATATAAAGATTAGTGTCCTCAGCATTTAAAAACTGTTTTAAAATTAGATAAAACAAAACTCTTTTTCAAAGGTGTTTATGATATAGAATAGAAAAGAAGATTGCATGAAACCACACAAAAAGGACTCAACTACGTGTTTTCAGCCTAATAAAAATGTTGTAAAAATACTTGTAAGCTTGAAAATCACACTAGCTATTCTTGTTTCAAATTCTGTTTAATATATTGTTCTGTATGATTTTATAATAAACAGATTACTCCTTGAACAGGAATTAAGAATAAAGCTGCCAGGAAGGGGTTTTGTTGTCAGAGTAGTTCCCGCCTCATGTTTTGTAAGAGATTTCATGGTCCCATTGTAAAGAGTAGATGATTTAAAACGTGTTCCCAAGATAAACTTTCCCATTGTCATTAATGAGGATGGATAATACTGAGTGACAAGTGCATTAGGAATGACACAGAAAGAGCTGTTAGATTTGTCAGAGCATATCACTTCAGGCAGTGACACTTGAGGACATTCTTTTTGTGGATATTTGCTTGGGGGGGATGGGGGGGAGGTCTGATATAAAGATACCAAGGTTTGTGTTTACTAATAGAATAATGCATTTTACAATTTATAAATATATATTTTCCAGTGTTTAGAAAATATTTGGAAGTTTCTTTAGTTAAGCTCGTCCACATTTTAAGTTTATGCTGATTTCTTCCTAAGAAAGTCATCAAACTGTGTAACATTTAAATATTAAAATACTTCCACAAAACTAATTTTTTTCTTTTAAAAAGTCTTTTTTCTTGGAATATCCAACTGAAGGAAAGATATTAAAAAATAACATACATTTAAAAAAATATTTTGCTTGCTTATTCTTATAAGAAGGGACTATTCTGCATCACCTTTAGAGTAAAGATTTTGAAATAAGATGACACATGTAATTTATATTGTCTTTCTAAAAATATTTTACTTTAGAGAAACACATTAAATAGTGATCAATGAACAATTAATAATATATGACTATTCTGGTATTTAAAGTATTTCCAAACTGTAGTATGCCTCTCAATTTCGATTTTGAACATGCAATTGGTCACTTTTTCGCCTTGATTCATCTTTCATGCTGCCAACCAAATTTTGTCTCTGTATACCTTTTTGACACTAATAATGACTGAGTCTCTGTTCATTTGAGTTCAAGATTTCCCAAGCGGCAGTTTGGAGCTAGGATAAACTATCTATCATGATTGCATACCACTAATCTGTCTCAACCAAACCATCCTATGACTGAAATTATATTTGACAGTTCACCTCTTCTTGATGAGCCTGAGGTGAACATAGCTACAGACCATCCCTGGGAGGACATGGCAACTACTCCATATGTTAGGGAGGGTCCTTTTATTTGTGAAACAAGACTTAAACTATGCCTGTTACAGAAGAGAGATTGCTCTCTCTCTCTCTCTCCCTCTCCCTCTCTTTGTCTCTGTCTCTCTCTCTCTAATTTTTCTAATTTTCATTAGGATTTCTTTTAACTACAAAACTTTTTTTACTCAAAAATGTTTGGTAAACATTTTCTACCATTACAAGTACTACCTATAGGTTAGTTTTGCTGTGTGTTAAAAACCATAAAGTCATTTTTTAAAATATTTATGCTTTCTATAATGTTCTCTTATATATACCACAGTTGTCAAATACCAAAGATTTAGTTTTAGTGTTTTCACCCTTACCTAAATTTATCAGTTCTTGAAACATCTCAGTAAATTTTTATATTACAGAATATTTCTAAAAGATTTTAATTCTCTCATTTTAACATAAAAATATTTTTCAAATTCTTTATTTTAAAGATTAAAAATAGATTTAAAGAGAACAATAAATTGAACACTGTCAGAGGAAATATTATTATAATTTTTTGATAAAGATCCTTATGTAGGCTTAATCATCATTTTTTACCATTGCTATGTAGAGTCTAGAGAAAAATGGCTACCTAAGAAAATAAACTTAATTACTGCATTATATCCTTTTTGTAAAAATATCTTTCTTTTGGAATCAGAAATTATCAAACATTTTAAGATGATGGACAAGGAGATGTTAAAGACTTACTGTTAATACCCTGGAAAAAGAGAAATCTGCAGTAATATTCAAGAATGTGTATGGGGGGTTTAATAGTAAGGCTACTGTTAACAACCAATGTGGAGGACCAAGTGAACAACAGATTTAAATTGGAAAAGGAAAGACTGGGGTTATTTAAATGAAGGCATTTGAATATTAAGTGGATTTTCAAAGACCACATCTAGAAATTTGTTTTTAAGTGGAGTCTATTTTAATCTGTCCTGGATTGTTGAAATGTGATTCTACCTAAAGATGTTCAGATGGCCTGAGGAGTTTTGCCCATGTGGTTCTGTTAGTTCATCAGAGCAAGCACTTAATAAGGTCATTCCTAACTGTCCTTTACTTTTAACTAAAGTTTATTATTCCCTTGGAAAGGTTCGTTTTAGTAAGGGCCATATTTTCTACAATTTTATGAAGCACCAATATAATCACTAAACATTCTGAACAAAGCTTTTCTAAAGCACCTAATGTCACATAATCATCAACTTTATTTTGGAAATTGCTATGAATTGATTTCCTAGTATCACAGAGATAATTGTCTGGTCAGTATAGTGAGTGGAAACACTTTTATATTTTTGGATGCAATATAAATTATTTTTAACAAATGAGCTTAGTCTGCTTTAACTTTTGTTATTTTCTACAGTATTTTTATTTTAACTAATATAATGGTTACCAGTGAGCTACATAAGAATTCAGTAACATTACCTAAGTATCCTGAAAAAAATTTTTAGTAAACTATTTATATATTTCCACATTTTTAAATTTTAACTATATAATTTCTACCAGTGATTGGCATAACATACTTCAGTGACATGTATCTGAAGAAAACTGAGTACTGTCAAAGTAAATTAGTAAACTATTTATATATGTTCTTTATTCCAAAAGTGATTAAATGAAAAAAGTCTAACTTATACACTGACTCTAATGGTAGGCAGCCTTAATTTTGTGCTAAATTTTAACTTAGGCAGTAAAATCTGTGATCCCTTTATCTTACAATAGCCAGTTACTCCTCCCATCTAATTATATGATCATTAAATATACTTTTTTATTATACAATACATCTGCATATTTTTTTAAATAAAATTGCTTCCATTTTTCCCATAAGCATCTATTTTCTAATCAGAAGAGTAGATATTACATTGCTTTACAGTAAATATTCAAAAATTTAAAAATGGTAATCATTGAATAGTTATGATTTGATAAGACAATTGCTTCATTTGGAAAGTAGAACTTGTTTATTTTAAATTTAGAAAACAAGCAGATTAATATGACGTTTTGTGTAATATTTAAATAATTATGCTTTTTGTTTTGGGTTTTAATATAACCTTTTTCCAGCACTTTTTAAAATATACTTATATGCCTAAACATGAAAAATGTGACAAGAAAAGAAAGTAAAATGGTCATGCCTTTTAGTAAATAGCTTATATAAAATTATCCTGAAAAATACCTTATACCATCACATAGGACAAATTCATTGTGCTCTTCAGACTATTTTTAGTAAAATGGCAACACTCAAGTCTCATGTTTATATCAAGAAGGAATAATTATTTCCCACTAAAATAATTCCATCATTTTTCCTCTAGAAATTGGGGTAAAATTTCCTTTGGGTGTGGGTGTGGAGGGGGCGTTGTTTTTAGGGGTGGTTAAGATATCCTGACATAGGATGAAACCATTATTTCAATATCATGTGTATACTGGGTCAACTGAAGTTTGGAGGACTAATTACCTGGAAGGCAAGATCATCCATACATTTTTCTTAATTATTCAGTAAATATTTATGAAAATACTTTTAGGTGACTATTTTACCTAGTTCGGTGCTTTTTATCAAAATACATCCATCATATCTGGTCTCTGGCCACCTCTCCAGGCTCATCTCTTGCCTGAGCTCCCAGTTGCAGCCTGACTCTCACTGGCAGTCCCCACCTTGGCCCATTCTGTCGCTTCCAGTTCTATTGTAAATGCCAAAAATATTCTCCCCTTTCCTCCAAGTATTCTTGCCAGATTGGTCTTAAGATTCATCCTTTAATTCTTGAAGTAGATGTCACTTCTTCTAAAATGTCTTTCCTAATTCTCCAAGAACAAGTTAGGTAGCCCACCTGTTTTCCCAGAATATCTTGTAAATTATCTCTGCTGTAGCACTTAAAGCATTATTTTAATTTCCTCTTTCCTTGATGTCTCTCTACCATACTGTAACCTGGTGACAGAAACTGTGTCATATTCTTATTCATTAATGCATCCACAGCACCTAACACAGGATCTAAGACACAAGAGGAGTTTAGTATTTGTTGAATGAAAAACTAATAATATGTGGAACTCTGCTAAATATCTGACTACATTGCCTTTTTTTAAAACTGTCATAACAGTACTTAACATGAGATCTATCCCTTTAATAAAATTTTAAGTGTACAGTACATTATTGTTGACTATAGGTATAATGTTGTACCCTGACTACGTCTTTAACTAGCTCTCCGTGTGGGTCTGAGTTGTCTGCTCTTGGGGGAAGAGCACTAGTACTCAATCCTCAATGCCCAAACGCAGGGCCACCCTTTCCGTGCCATAGTAGCCATACCAAACTGTTTAAATTTTCCCTAATTACCAAACTGTTTCTTTTTGTTAAGGTTGGACTACTCCCCTCTATCAGCCTGAAGTTAAAAAAAGAAAAAAAAACTGTAGCAGTTAGCTCAATGTTTCCTTCTTGGTGAAGATTTTTCTAGCTCCTTCTCCATTCCATTCACCCTTCCCTGCCAATATTGACATCTTTCTAAATCTTTGGCTTACATAAAACTTACCTTTTTAATGAGAAAGTATGTTGCTTGATTCATTAAAACCCTATTAAATAAATTTAATGTTATTTTTTTTAGCTAGTCTGTATTATATCTCTAACTCTTCCCTCTATAGACATGTAGAGATTCAGTATGGCTACCTATCAGGATGACTAATTAAAGCCAAACCCACTGAGCATTTAAAATGTACCCTTGAAATAGAGAGGAGGTGCCAAGTTGATAACATCTTGATAACATTGGATAATAATATCCCATGGGCTTACATATTTATTGTTCCCAGTCAATTGACATTTATATCTATTATCACTTGAGTGAAACATGATTAATTATTTTATGATAATTTGAATCACTGTTTAAAATTCAGTTTGGAAGTGTTGTGTCCTGACCATCTTCTTTGAGCATTCCTTTAGAGGATTTGGAGCCACTCTGCTATCGAAGAAGATGATTTTTCCTTCCAATTTCTTACACAGTAAACCTCATTGTTTCCAAATAGGAGACTCCTTCTCCCTCTCTCTAAGAATAATAATTTTATGCTGCAGACATCAAAGATGAGGACAAAAATGTCACATTGTGATTCTGTCTCAATGACACTTCACAATAATACAAAGTGAAAACTTCAAGCAAAGAAAGCCTTTTGCTTTTTCCATTGGTGTCGAAAGTCATGTTTCTCGAGGTTGTCTTTTTTTTCCTCTAAAATGGGCATTAAAATAGCCATTTTTATATCATTTATAAAGTTGTAATTGTATCTTGAAATTTTATTCATAAAATATTTCCCCCAAATCACTGTTTTGCATAAGGTTACTTTCTTCCTAACCAAGAAACAGGAAATGTAGTTCCCACTTTTTAATTAACTCCTAGCTATTTTAGTTGGAGATTTATTGCCCTAATTCATATGTAATGTGTTTATCACATAGGAAACATTTTTTTAAAAAATGGGTTAGTAATTTTGTATAATGCTATAATTATATTTCTCATCAGGATAATTATGTAAAAGTAAATAAAGGTAGGGCTAAGATAATACCTAATTTAGGATGCCTTTCAAATGTATAATGCTTATAATTAAAGATTTCAAGTAGAAAGTAAAGGGCCTTAGTTTCCTTACACATCAGCCTAATTTTCAAAATAAAACCGTAAAGTTAGCTGAATGGTTTCTTTGCTTACACATTTACACATTGAATCAATCACAAACTGTCCACTTAGAAGATTTTTGTAAAAAAAAAAAATTGTTAATGTGTCTTTACACTACAGAACAGAACTTAAAAGATGAATTTTATAGCTCATCTAACATGCAAGGTTAAAAGCAGAAATAATTTTAACCAGCCTAGTGCCATCAGAAAGTATTTAAGATTTACGATGGGAAGTATGTAAGTATTCATTTTATATTACTTAACCAACTGGAAGAAACATCACACACTTTCAGTCATTAAAAGTAAATATCATGGGCTTCCCTGGTGGCGCAGTGGTTAAGAATCCGCCTGCCAATGCAGGTGACATGGGTTCAAGCCCTGGTCCGGAGCTTCTGAAGCCCGCGGGCCTAGAGCCCGTGCTCCGCAACAAGAGAAGCCACCACAATGAGAAGCCCGCGCACCGCAACAAAGGGTAGCCCCCGCTCTCCGCAACTAGAGAAAGCCCACGCACGACAATGAAGATCCAACAGAGCCAAAAATAAATAAATAAAATTATTTTTAAAAAAGTAGATATCATGCATTATAGATGATTTTAGAGGCTTAATACAGTATAGATGTTATGCCTTTGTAAACAAGATATTTTCCCACTTTCCTACGTTCTTTCAGTTGGACTAAAAGGCACATAACAAAAATGTAGTCTAGCCTAGCCTAGCACCTAGTAACTCCCACAGATGCATATGCATATTTAGATGCAGATAACTAAACATAGATTCCCCAAAACACAGATCCTAACAACAGCCTTTCTAATGGCACATTGAGCTCCCTAGTGAATAATGGCTGCAGCATCTCAAAACAGAAAGCAACAGCTAGACTTACTTGTGAAGTGACTGTGAAAAGCACTTTTCTTTCCTGACTGTGCTACATACAGAAATCCATGAACCTCTGAAGTAGTCACGTGACTTATGGTGTAGCTGCTGGCAGCTAAGATAGGTTATCAAGCTCTAGGTCTGCTACAGTATTACCATTCTCTCACTCCTACCAAGAATTTTGTTTTTTAAGCAGGGACTGGCTGTTAGCTGTGTAGTATTTATTTTTGTTTTTCTGGGACGAGCATAGAAGGTGGGTGAAGGGGTTGAGGCAGCAGGGATGAGGCTGATGACTGTAAATAGTGCACTCTATGTCTTAGTGATTGGAAAACCTCTGGATAGCTCTGTAGGTCACTCCATGGCCTTCGCCAGCCTACTCAGCTGGACCCAGTTTTAAGTAATTAATGACGATGGAGCCAACATGAGTGTACTCTGTACTCATAGCATGATTCACTAACGGGCTTCTCTGTTGTAGCAGTTTCTAAAGGACTTTACAAGTTGTTCTGTTACATTGAAGTTGTATCAGTTCTTTTTAAAAAATGCATGCCATCATTTGGGACTTTGAAGTCTTTTGTTGAAAGGGGATTTTGTCATAAGGCATTTGTTATAAATGGTGTTTATTCTGTTTCTGTGAAAAATCTACATGTAACTCCTCGGATATGACTTTTATTGAGCATATGTGAGTTAAAAGTAATAATTCAATAAAACAGCCATCATATGAACAGATGATATTCTGTTAAGTGTGGATGAGTAAAACCCCAAAATTAATAAAACTATCATGATGAGACAGTAGTTTTTGATGAGATCTCACATGCCATGTTTTTGATCCATAAACTCTAATCCCATTATCGGTCATCCATAACAAACTCTACTACTTTAATTATCAAAACTTTAGATTTGAATTATTAAAAAGAAAATACCTGGAAATAAATGTTTAGACATGCCAAATATGTTTGGAATTTCTACTATGCAATATAATATGCTAGTACTTACTTCTTGCTTCTTTTGATTACGTATCTAATGAAATGCTAATTAGATCATTGTTACAGTATTTAATGGGACTGGAGAAGGATTTCTTAGAGATGCTATTATACTACAACTTATTATTTAAGATTGCCTTTGATATAAGAAATGTAGTATATGACCATAAAAACAAACCAAAGTATGATGTTTAGAGATATCCAACATGGATGATACCATTAGCAATCCATCAGTCTGTTTACTGCACTGGCGAAAGTAAAGTCACTGGTATTGTTTTTTAATGTCAACAAACAATACCAGATCTGGTTAGAACCTCCTGAAATTTTTATTTAATAGAGCATTTAATAGAACATTATTTAACCTTTTAGAACATTTTAAACATTGTAGGGCACTTTATTTAATAACGGATTCACACCAAAGTATTGAAGATATATTCTTCACTTACTAAATATGGGAAAAAATTGCCCCTGAGTTGGTGTGTTAAATTGCTTGCATGCTCTTGACATTTTAATAGGAAAACCTTTAAGTGTGATGTTCTCAGTCATCACCGTGTCTGTAGTTGACACGTTTTCTGTAATAAACGATAGAAAATGGGGAAACATGTATTTCTATCTAATTTGAATAGAAGTCTATATTATGAGTATATTTGGAAAGCTATGCCAAAACACTTGATATGGAAAGTCATTTATTACACTGTTAATATGAGTTACCTTTTTAGCTTGACCTATACCAAACATTTTTCTTCATTTTGCCACTTACACATTTTAGAATTGGAAATAATTGGAGCTAAAACATTATTCCCTACAGCACTGGGGTCTTCCCATAAGGCATGTTTGAAAAACGCCAGGGCGTGATTCTGCTCTCAAACCTGAAGACACGCACAAATTAAACATGATTTATTCAGGAACAAGAATTCTGAAACAATTTAATTTTACATTTATGAACTAAATTAACATTGTGTTTGTATTACTAAATCGAAACGGAATGTTACTTATTTATATATCAGTAACAATGTCTTCATCAATTGAGATTTCTAGAACCTAGTTAAAAAAAAAAAACCTGGGGGAGGGGCTTCAAGATAGCGGAAGAGTAAGACGTGGAGATTACCTTCCTCCCCACAAATACCTCAGAAGTACATCTACATGTGGAACAGCTCCTACAGAACACCTACTGAATGCTGGCAGAAGACCTCAGACCTCCCAAAAGGCAAGAAACTCCCCACGTACCTGGGTAGGGCAAAAGAAAAAAGAAAAAACAGAGACAAAAGAATAGGGACAGTACCTGCACCACTGGAAGGGAGCTGTGAAGGAGGAAAAGTTTCCACACACTAGGAAGCCCCTTCGCGGGCGGAGACTGTGGGTGGCGCAGGGGGGGAAGCTTCGGAGCCACGGAGGAGAGCGCAGCAACAGGGGTGTAGGGGGCAAAGCGGAGAGACTCCTGCGCAGAGGCTCGGTGCCGACCAGCACTCACCAGCCCGAGAGGCTTGTCGGCTCACCCGCCGGGGCGGGCGGGGGCTGGGAGCTGAGGCTCGGGCTTCGGAGGTGGGATCCCAGGGAGAGGACTGGGGTTGGCTTTGTGAACACAGCCTGAAGGGGCTAGTGCGCCACAGCTAGCCGGGAGGGAGTCCGGGAAAAAGTCTGGAGCTGCCAAAGAGGCAAGAGAATTTTTCTTGCCTCTTTGTGTCCTGGTGCACAAGGAGAGGGGATTCAGAGCGCCGCTTAAAGGAGCTCCAGAGACGGGCGTGAGCCGCGGCTATCAACTCGGACCCCAGAGACGGGCATGAGACGCTAAGGCTGCTGCTGCAGCCACCAAGAAGCCTGAGTGCGAGCACAGGTCACTCTCCACACCTCCCCTCCCTGGAGCCTGTGCAGCCCGCCATTGCCAGGGTCCCGTGATCCAGGGGCAACTTCCCAGGGATAACACACAGCGCACCTCAGGCTGGTGCAACGTCACTCCGGCCTCTGCCGCTGAAGGCTCGCCCCGCATCCGTACCCCTCCCTCCCCCCCGCCTGAGTGAGCCAGAGCCCCCGAATCACCTGCTCCTTTAACCCCTTTCCTGTCTGGGCGAAGAACAGAGGCCCTCAGGCGACCTACATGCAGAGGTGGGGCCAAAACCAAAAGCTGAACCCCAGGAGCTGTGCAAAGAAGAGAAAAGGAAATTTCTCCCAGCAGCCTCAGGAGCAGCGGATTAAACCTCCACAATCAATTTGATGCACCCTGCATCTGTGGAATACCTGAATAGACAACAAATCATCCCAAATTGAGGAGGTGGACTTTGGGAGCAACAATATATTTTTTTTTTCCCTTTTTCTCTTTTTATGAGTGTGTATGTGTATGCTTCTGTGTGTGATTTTGTCTGCATAGCTTTGCTTTTACCATTTGTCCTAGGATTCTGTCTGTCCATTTTTTGTTGGTTTTTCTTAGTATAGTTTTTAGCGCTTATTATCATTGGCAGATTTGTTTTGTGGTTTCGTCGCTCTCTTCTTTCTTTCCTTCTTTTTTTTTTTTCTAATTCTTTTTAATAGTTGTTTTTTATTTTTTATTTTAATAACTTTATTTTATTTTATTTTATCCTCTTCTTTCTTTCTTTTTTTTCTCCCTTTTTTTCTGAGCCGCATGGATGACAGGCTCTTGGTGCTCCAGCCAGGCGTCAGGCTATGCCTCTGAGGTGGGAGGGCCAAGTTCAGGACATTGGTCCACAAGAGTCCTCCCAGCTCCACGTAATATCAAATGGCGAAAATCTCCCAGAGATCTCCATTTCAACACCAAGACCCAGCACCATTCAATGACCAGCAAGCTACAGTGCTGGACACCGTATGCCAAACAACGAGCAAGACAGGAACATAACCCCGCCCATTAGCAGAGAGGCTACATAAAATCATAAGAAGGCCACAGACACCCCAAAACACACCACCAGCCGTGGACCTGCCCACCAGAAAGACAAGATCCAGCCTCATCCACCAGAACACAGGCACTAGTGCCCTCCAGCAGGAAGCCTACACAACCCACTGAACCAACCTTAGCCACTGGGGACAGACACCAAAACAATGGGAACTACGAACCTGCAGCCTGCGAAAAGGAGACCCCAAACACAGTAAGTTAAACAAAATGAGAAGACAGAGAAACACACAGCAGATGAAGGAGCAAGGCAAAAACCCACCATATCTAACAAATGAAGAGGAAATAGGCAGTCTACCTGAAACAGAATTCAGAATAATGATAGTAAAGATGATCCAGAATCTTGGAAATAGAATGGAGAAAACACAAGAAACGTTTAACAAGGACCTAGAAGAACTAAAGAGCAAACAAACAGTGATGAACAACACAATAAATGAAACTAAAAATTCTCTAGAAGGAATCAGTAGCAGAATAACTGAGGCAGAAGAACAGATAAATGACCTGGAAGATAAAATAGTGGAACTAACTACTGCAGAGCAGAATACAGAAAAAAGAATGAAAAGAATTGAGGACAGTCTCAGAGACCTCTGGGACAATATTAAATGCACCAACATTCGAATTATAGGGGTCCCAGAAGAAGAAGAGAAAAAGAAAGGAACTGAGAAAATATTTGAAGAGATTATAGTTGAAAACTTCCCTACTATGGGAAAGGAAATAGTTAATCAACTCCAGGAGGCACAGAGAGTCCCATACAGGATAAATCCAAGGAGAAACATGCCAAGACACATATTAATCAAAGTATCAAAAATTAAACAAAGAAAAAATATTAAAAGCAGCAAGGGAAAAACAACAAATAACATACAAGGGAGTCCCCATAAGGTTAACAGCTGATCCTTCAGCAGAAACTCTGCAAGCCAGAAGCGAGTGGCAGGACATATTTAAAGTGATGAAGAGGAAAAACCTACAACCAAGATTACTCTACCCAGCAAGGATCTCATTCAGATTTGACGGAGAAATTAAAACCTTTACAGACAAGCAAAAGCTAAGAGAATTCAGCACCACCACACCAGCTTTACAACAAATGCTAAAGGAACTTCTCTAGGCAGGAAACACGAGAAGGAAAAGACCTACAATAACAAACCCAAAGCAATTAAGAAAATGGTAATAGGAACATACATATCAATAATTACCTTAAATGTAAATGGACTAAATGCTCCCACCAAAAGACATAGACTGGCAGAATGGATACAAAAACAAAACCCATATATATGCTGTCTACAAGAGACCCACTTCAGACCTAGGGACACATACAGACTGAAAGTGAGGGGATGGAAAAAGATATTCCATGCAAATGGAAATCAAACGAAAGCTAGAGTAGCAATTCTCATATCAGACAAAATAGACTTTAAAACAAAGACTATTACAAGAGACAAAGAAGGACACTACATAATGATCAAGGGATCAATCCAAGAAGAAGATATAACAATTGTAAGTATTTATGCACCCAACATAGGAGCACCTCAATACATAAGGCAAATGCTAACAGCCATAAAAGGGGAAATCGACAGTAACACAATCATAGCAGAGGACTTTAACACCCCGCTTTCACCAATGGACAGATCATCCAAATTGAAAATAAATAAGGAATCACAAGCTTTAAATGACACATTAAACAAGATGGACTTAATTGATATTTATAGGACATTCCATCCAAAAACAACAGAATACACTTTCTTCTCAAGTGCTCATGGAACATCCTCCAGGATAGATCCTATCTTCGGTCACAAATCAAGCCTCGGTAAACTTAAGAAAATTGAAATCATATCAAGTATCTTTTCCGACCACAATGCTATGAGACTAGATATCAATTACAGGAAAAAATCTGTAAAAAAACAAACACATGGAGACTAAACAATACACTACTTAATAACCGAGAGATCACTGAAGAAATCAAAGAGGAAATTAAAAAATATGTAGAAACAAATAACAATGAAAACATGACGACCCAAAACCTATGGGATGCAGCAAAAGCAGTTCTAAGAGGGAAGTTTATACCAATATAGTCCTACCTTAAGAAACAAGAAACATCTCAAATGAACAACCTAACCTTACACCTAAAGCAATTAGAGAAAGAAGAACAAAAAACCCCCAAAGTTAGCAGAAGGAAAGAAATCATAAAGATCAGATGACAAATCAATGAAAAAGAAATGAAGGGAATGATAGCAAAGATCAATAAAACTAAAAGCTGGTTCTTTGAGAAGATAAACAAAATTGATAAACCATTAGTCAGATTTATCAAGAAAAAAAGGGAAAAGAGTCAAATCAATAGAATTAGAAATGAAAACGGAGAAGTAAAAATTGACACTGCAGAAATACAAAGGATTGTGAGAGATTACTACAAGCAAATATGTGCCAATAAAATGGATAACCTGGAAGAAATGGACAAATTCTTAGAAAAGCACAACCTTCCGAGACTGAACCAGGAAGAAATAGAAAATATAAACAGACCAATCAAAAGCACTGAAAATGAGACTGTGATGAAAAATCTTCCAAGAAACAAAAGCCCAGGACCAGATGGCTTCACAGGCGAATTCTGTCAAACATTTAGAGAAGAGCTAACACCTATCCTTCTCAAACTCTTCCAAAATATAGCAGAGGGAGGAACACTCCCAAACTCATTCTATGAGGCCACCATCACCCTGATACCAAAACCAGACAAAGATGTCACAAAGAAAGAAAACTACAGGCCAATATCACTGATGAACATAGATGCAAAAATCCTCAACAAAATACTAGCAAACAGAATCCAACAGCATATTAAAAGGATCATACACCATGATCAAGTGGCATTTATCCTAGCAATGCAAGGATTCTTCAATATATGCAAATCAGTCAATGTGATACATCATATTAACAAACTGAAGGAGAAGAACCATATGATCACCTCAATAGATGCAGAGAAAGCTTATGACAAAATTCAACACCCATTTATGATAAAAACCCTCCAGAAAGTAGGCATAGAGGGAACTTACCTCAACATAATAAAGGCCATGTATGACAAACCCACAGCCAACGTCGTCCTCAATGGTGAAAAACTGAAACCATTTCCACTAAGATCAGGAACAAGACAAGGTTGCCCACTCTCACCACTATTATTCAACATAATTTTGGAAGTTTTAGCCACAGCAATCAGAGAAGAAAAAGAAAAGGAATCCAAATCGGAAAAGAAGAAGTAAAGCTGTCACTGTTTGCAGATGACATGATACTATACATAGAGAATCCTAAAGATGCTACCAGAAAACTACTAGAGCTAATCAATGAATGTGGTAAAGCGGCAGGATACAAAATTAATGCACAGAAATCTCTTGCATTCCTATACACTAATGATGAAAAATCTGAAAATGAAAATAAGAAAACACTCCCATTTACCATTGCAACAAAAAGAGTAAAATATCTAGGAATAAACCTACCTAAGGAGACAAAAGACCTGTATGCAGAAAATTATAAGACACTGATGAAAGAAATTAAAGATGATACAAATAGATGGAGAGATATGCCATATTCTTGGATTGGAAGAATCAACATTGTGAAAATGACTTTACTACCCAAAGCAATCTACAGATTCAATGCAATCCCTATCAAACTACCAATGGCATTTTTCACAGAACTAGAACAAAAAATTTCACAATTTGTATGGAAACACAAAAGACCCCGAATAGCCAAAGCAATCTGGAGAAAGAAAAACGGAGCTGGAGGAATCAGACTCCCTGACTTCAGACTATACTACAAAGCTACAGTAATCAAGACAGTATGGTACTGGCACAAAAACAGAAATATAGATCATTGGAACAAGATAGAAAGCCCAGAGATAAACCCACACACATATGGTCACCTTATCTTTGATAAAGGAGGCAAGAATATACAATGGAGAAAAGACAGCCTCTTCAATAAGTGGTGCTGGGAAAACTGGACAGCTACATGTAAAAGAATGAAATTAGAACACTCCCTAACACCATACACAAAAATAAATTCAAAATGGATTAAAGACCTAAATGTAAGGCCAGACACTATGAAACTCTTAGAGGAAAACATAGGCAGAACACTCTATGACGTAAATCACAGCAAGATCCTTTTTGACCCACCTCCTAGAGCAATGGAAATAAAAAAAAAACAAAAACAAATGGGACCTAATGAAACTTAAAAGCTTTTGCACAGCAAAGGAAACCATAAACAAGACAAAAAGACAGCCCTCCGAATGGGAGAAAATATATGCAAATGAAGCAACTGATAAAGGATTAATCTCCAAAATTTACAAGCAGCTCATGCAGCTCAATATCAAAAAAACAAACAACCCAATCCAAAAATGGGCAGAAGACCTAAATACACATTTCTCCAAAGAAGATATACAGTTTGCCAACAAACACATGAAAGAATGCTCAACATCATTAATCATTAGAGAAATGCAAATCAAAACTACAATGAGTTATCATCTCACACTGGTCAGAATGGCCATTATCAAAAAATCTACAAACAATAAACGCTGGAGAGGGTGTGGAGAAAAGGGAACCCTCTTGCACTGTTGGTGGGAATGTAAACTGATACAGCAACTATGGAGAACAATATGGAGGTTCCTTAAAAAACTAAAAATATAACTACTATATGACCCAGCAATCCCAGTACTGGGCATATACCCTGAGAAAACCATAATTCAAAAAGAGTCATGTACCACAATGTTCATTGCAGCACCATTTACAATAGCCAGGACATGGAAGCAACCTAAGTGTCTATCGACAGATGAATGGATAAAGAAGATGTGGCACATATATACAATGGAATATTACTCAGCCATAAAAAGAACCGAAATTGAGTTATCTGTAGTGAGGTGGATGGACCTAGAATCTGTCATACAGAATGAAGTAAGTCAGAAAGAGAAAAACAAATACCGTATGCTAACACATATATATGGAATCTTAAAAACAAAAAAAGTAATGGTCGTGAAGAGCCTAGTGGCAAGACGGGAATAAAGACACAGACCTACTAGAGAATGGACTTGAGGATATGGGGAAGGGGAAGGGTAAGCTGGGACAAAGTGAGAGAGTGGCATGGACATATATACACTACCAAATGTAAAATGGATGGCTAGTGGAACGCTGCTGCATAGCACAGGGCGATCAGCTCAGTGCTTTGTGGTCACCTAGAGAGGTGGGATAGGGAGGGTGGGAGGGAGGGAGACACAAGAAGGAAGAGATATGGGGATATATGTATATGTATAACTGATTCAATTTGTTATAAAGCAGAAACTAACACACCATTGTGAAGCAATTATACTCCAATTAAAGATGTTTAAAAAAATTAGAAAAATAAAATGAAATATGTTCCTTTAAAAAAAAAAAAACACCTGGGATTGTAAGCTATGCTAGGTGCTAGGTGTATTTGTGATGATGTGGCAGTACTGAAGCTTTGAAAATTACTGAAGCTAAATGGTTGGTAATTGCTATAACCCCCTTTTTCCTATTTTATTGCTAATCCTACAAAAAGGCAGTCGTTTATCCATCTGGTTTCCTTAGCATATAAATTCTTTGCAAGCCGGAAAAATCATCACAGTCAAATAGAAGTGAAGAATGAGGACAGGGGAGGGAAGAGATTGCGACAGATTAAATGGACAGAGTTCTTGCCCCCAAGAGTCAAAAGAATGTAGCGTGATATAGCAATTAATTCATTTAAACTTTTTAGATGTATATATTTATTAAGCTTATATAATGTTAAAGTTATGATGTAAGCACTGTGGGAAATGCAAACACTACACATGGTTTCTGTTCTCACCTTACCTCTCAGGTACTTATACTGTGGAAGTTATAGAAGTCTCACCTCTCTTGAAAACACTATAGTCATATAATCTTTTTCAGGTGGTTACAGTAAGATTTTTTTTTCCCTCCTTAAATAAAAGAAAACCATCACTATTTGCCTGACATCCAATCTGACAGAAAATCCTGTTGACTCTGCCTTTGAAATGTATTCATAATTAAACCAGTTTTCACCAACTCCCATGCTACCATTCAGTCCAAGCCATCAGCATGTTTTGCCTGGACTATTGTAATAGCCTCCAGCTAGATACCTGCTTTTAACCCTGACCTCCTTCAGTTTGTTCTTTTGTTATTTTTTTTACTGCAGTCAGAAGGATGAGTCTTTTAAAACATAAAACAGATCATGTCATTTATCTGCTCAAAACTCCCCATCAATTCTCCATCTCACTGAGAAGTCCTTTAGTGACCACGAAGACCCTATTGACCTGGCTGCCTGAACTCTCAGATCTCATCTTTTATTCCTCTCCCACAATTTGCTGTGATTCAGCCACACTGCTCTTCCTTGAACATGCCAAGCCTCAGGGCCTTTGCTGTTCCCTTTGCCTCTCAGATCTTTTCATAGCTATCTTCCTCACCCCTTCAAATATTAAAACATCACTTTCTTAATGAAGTTTTCCTGGCCATCCATTTCAAAGTCACAGTTTACCCCCATTCTGCCATTCCCAATCACTCTTAGTCTGCTCCATGTTTTCCCATAGCACCCATCACCTGCTAATATGCTACATAAGTTTCTTTTTTTTTTAATATCTTTATTGGAGTATAATTGCTTTACAATATTGTGTTAGTTTCTGCTGTACAACAAAGTGAATCAGCTATATGTATACATATATCCCTATATCCCCTCCCTCTTGTGTCTCCCTCCCACCTTCCCTATCCCACCCCTCTAGGTGGTCACAAAGCACCGAGCTGATCCCCCTGTGCTATGCAGCAGCGTCCCACTAGCCATCCATTTTACATTTGGTAGTGTATACATGTCAACGCTACTCTCTCACTTTGTCCCAGCTTCCCCTTCCCACAACATGTCCTCAAGCCCATCATTCTCTACATCTGCGTCTTTATTCCTGCCCTGCCACTAGGTTCATCAGTACCGTTTTTTTAGATTCCATACATGTGCATTAACATATGATATTTGTTTTTCTCTTTCTGACTTACTTCACTCTGTATGACAGACTCTAGGTCCATCCACCTCACTACAAATAACTCAATTTCATTTCTTTTTATGGCTGAGTAATATTCCATTGTATATATGTACCACATCTTCTTTATCTATTCATCTGTGGATGGACACTTAGGTTGCTTCCATGTCCTGGCTATTGTAAATAGAGCTGCAATGAACATTGTGGTACATGACTCTTTTTGAATTATGGTTTTCTCAGTGTATATGCCCAGTAGTGGGATTGCTGGGTCATATGGTAGTTCTATTTTTAGTTTTTTAAGGAACCTCCATACTGTTCTCCATAGTGGCTGTATCAGTTTACATTTCCACCAACAGTGCAAGAAGGTTCCCTTTTCTCCACACCCTCTCCAGAATTTATTGTTTGTAGATTTTTTGATGATGGCCATTCTGACCGGGGTGAGGTGGTACCTCATTGTGGTTTTGATTTGCGTTTCTCTAATGATTAGTGATGTTGAGCGTCTTTTCATGTGTTTGTTGGCAATCTGTATGTCCACTTTGGAGAAATGTCTATTTAGGTCTGACACCCATTTTTGGATATGGTTGTTTGTTTATAAATTTCTTATTTATTGTGTTCATCTTCTATCTTCCTATACTAGAATATGAGCTTCACAAGAATAAAGATTTGTCCTTATTCTGTTCTGCTTAGAACAGTCTGACACATGATAAGGTGATCGGTAAATATTCTTAGATTAGTAAGTTTGTATGTCTCGGTTTATCTCAATTTATCTATTTTCTCCCCTTTTCTATTTAAATTATATACAAGCGTGAGTGAATTTGGAAGCTTATACTAGTAGTAATAATAATATTAATGAGACCATTTATTGCTATCATTTATTGAGTGCTTAATAGAGTCAGACATTATACTAAGCACATTAACTGTATTATCTCACTCAATCCCCACAACTAGCCCTCAGAGTCGGATGAGAAGGCTTACAGAGGTCAAGTCATTTGCCCAGGGTAACATATCAAGTGAATTGCTAAGCTCCAGTTCAACCCATAACAGACTCCAAGGGCGCAGCCCTCTTTGTAGCTTTCAGGTTAGGGCCACCTTTAGCAAGTTTTATTCAATATCAATGTTCTTATATATATTTACTAAAGAACAGCTTGACTAAAAGAGTTAACTGATACTAATATGCCTAATGTCATTACTTCTGTTTAAGTAACTACATATTTAGAGATAAATACTGGCTTTAGAAGTTTACAAATCCAAGTGATAGATAGAAATATAATATTGCTTTTAGATTGAAGGGAGAACGTATTCATGATATTGGGCATATCCTCGAAGAAAGACTTGGAAATAATTCAGTGTGAAATGATCGTATTAAGTGGGGCATTGAGTAACTTGAATTTGCCCAAGAACAAAGGAAACAGAAGAAGTATAAAAAGTGAGGCAATATGCAGTGGCATGGAAAAGATCTCTTGGTTCATGTGTTTTCTGTTTGAGTACTCTCTAAAATAATGTTTTTAAACCATATGCTCCACACACATTTTTAAATTGACACATAAAACTTTTCATTATAAGTGTAAATAATGACAAAGGGTATATAATTTCTGACCTATTAAATACATGCTTTAAATATATTTTCATCAAAACCACGAAGTAAAGATTTAGCTTATTCAATTTACAGAAAAGGTCCATGCTATAGCCTAATTGACAGTTATTGTCACATTCATGAGAAGTCTAGACTTCATTTTTTAATTCCAATAAACTTGTTTGTGAAACAGTCTCCTCACTTTTCATTGCCATGAGATTGTCCACTGGTTAATATGAAACAAGGTGCAAGCCCCCATTAGTTTGCCTTTATTCTGCAGTCATGGGACACTTCCCTAAGAGCAGTGCACCACACTAAGATCCAGGGTAGATTAGAGCCATGCCCTCCTTTTGTCAAGTTCAATCAAGTGGGAAAGGTAGAACTGCAGACTGTAGGTATGAGTGAATGAGAAGTGAAGAAATAGAGACAGCAAGTATCCATTCTGTTGCAAGTTTTTGAATATTAGAGATAGGAGTAAGAATAATAGCCAGGGGGAGATGCAGGATAGAGGGTTTTTCAGTTCTTTTGTTTTCCCTCTTGTTCCTTGATTAAAATATTGCTTTTGGTTTCCTTTAATGTTTCATTTAATTTAATGTTAAACTCAGTATTTTGCTAAAATTAATCATTCTATAATACTTTGGTTAATGTATCATTCTATAATACTTTGGTTAGTGGCATAAGTTTGAAAGAATCAGGGTTACCAGCAAACCAAATTAAGGATAAATACTGAATTGTGTGATTTCCATGAATGCTCAGGATTAAAAAATATTTATGACAGAAATATGTAAAACCATGACTGAATAAAAGGAAGAAGTTGACAGCGTGTTGGATAAATGTGAGATATCTTACAAATGATTTTTAAATGAGGCCATCTGTTAAAGCTTGCTGACGCTGTCAGTCTGGAGCAGAAGGTTATTTATGTTTTCACGCAAATCAGGCTTTAACCAAAATACTTTGGCAAAAACAGATGCCTTATAGAAATTCATTATTCCTAAAATAATTACAACCCTCTAAATGTTAACATCCCTTCCTACAAAGAATGGTATTATGCTAATACTGTTCATATATATGAATGTGAAATTATTGTATCATTGCTGTAATGCAATTCAGTGGTTTCTCTCTACCCTCACCTCCAACCTCACCCCCAGGAGATACATGCCTGCTTACTAGGACCAATTTCCTACTTATTTAGCCAAAAATAATTGACCTTTGAAAGTCATAACCCAAGTAGTTGCATTTGAACTAAAATCTAAAGGCAAACCTAATCTTTGAAGCATTTTCTCCTATTATGGTCTTTTTTTTTTTTTGACCCTCAGTAAGTCTTATCAGATATATTAAACTAAAGGAGATTTCATAATAGAATATAGTCATGCTGTCATGTTTCATTAATGTTGAAGAGGAAGAATTAGTGTTATTTTGCCAGAAAATGAACTTCCAGTGTTACTACTACTATTTTACTAATGTGCGTAGTCACTCACTTGTAAAGGGTGAACACTGTGTGCAGAAGTGCCTACAGACAGAGGAACTATGAGCATCCCTAACTTCTACATCCATGTTAGATCAGCTCGAGTCTGCACATAAAAGAGATCAAATCTGTGAGGGCTGGAGAAAAAAATTGAAGAGACTTATTATTTGCACCTTTCATCATTCCTGGGAGAGCAGCAAATTAGAATCAGACTAATATTTTTGGTTTCTCTAATTTATGGCTTTTTGTTAACTTTGTCACTGAGTGAGCTGTTGAGCCAGATTCCTATGGCAGGTAAGCACCTTGCTCAGGGTTCACTTTAGTACTGTGAGAAGCTTTTATGCGTAGACTCTCTATTTAGTAGACTAATGAAAGTATTACTTATTGGTGTCTTCTTGTCCTCTGGGAATGCTTTTACCTCCAGTAGGCTCTTATTTACCTTAAAATAGTGGCTTAACTACTCAGATGATACATCTCATTTCTCCTTCCTAACTGCTCTTTGAGTTGAAGCATTTGTCAGAATGCAGAATGGAAGAAGGACTGGAGAACTACATGTGTGAACACCCCTGCCTAGCTCCTTGCTCATGACAGGGAGTCTGCACCTTACATTCTTTTTTAAATTTATTTATTCATTTATTTTTGGCTGCGTTGAGCCTTCGTTGCTGCACGCGGAGGCTACTCTTCGTTGCGGTGCACGGGCTTCTCATCGTGCACCTTGCATTCTATGTGCTCTATAAAGTGCTCTGGCATAGTGATGTAGAGAGAGGCTCTGCAGTCCGATGGCCTGAATTTGAGAGTTGGCTCCACCACTTATTGCTTGTGTAAGCTCAGCAAATAATTCCTCTCTGCCCCAGGTCCCTCATCTGTTAACTAGAAATAATAATACACACTACTATAATATAAGATAGATAACCAGCAAGGACCTACTGTGTAGCACAGGGAACTATACTCAGTATTTTGTAATAACCTATAAGGGAAAAGAATCTGAAAAAAAATAGATATATATGTATGTGTAACTGAATCACTTTGCTGGTATACCTGAAACTCACACAACATTGTAAATTAACTATACTTCAATAAAAATTTTTAAAACTAGGGTTAATAATGGCACCTTCCACATAGTGTGGTTATGAGGATTAAATAAGTTAATATATTTTAAAAGCTTGGCACAAAGCCTGATAGGTCGTTGTGCTGGTGGTGGTGGTGGTGGTGGTGGTTTTTCTCATAGACAAAGAAGCATTGCCCTGTTCGTGGAAACCAAGAGAAGTACTCGTTAGCAGGCAGTAATCCTACTCTCTACACTTTTTCTATACTGGGAGAATATTAGTGGTCCTATGAAATGGCACCAAAATATTGCACCTCTCATTAAGGAAGGAAAAGAAAATACCATGTGCTTTCACGAGCATTATCTCATTTAATCCTCAGAACAATTCTTCCAAAATAAATTAGTCAATTTTCACATGGGAGAGACACGAAATCTTACACAAGATCGAATGGCTACTGGATAACAAAGTCAAGATTCAGTCAGAGGAGTAGCTGACCCAAAAGCCCATCTGTTTCCACCTCACTCTACTGGCTGAATTGTCAATATTTGGGGCATAATTGTTTTCCTCCCTTTCTAGATGTGGCAGATTAAAAGAAACCTCTACAACAGTCCAGTCTTACCTCTTCTCTCTTCAAGTGAGAGACCACAAACATGGTAGACACTCAAATAATGTTTGGTCATTGACCAGTCAAATAATTCTTTTTCCTAAAAAGAAAATACACATTTTGCATCTTTAATATTGCAGTGGTTTATTTGTACTAAAATAGGAGCTCCCATGGCTTTATAGAAAAGTAAAAATAGAACTTCATATATGAAACCGAGTTTTCCCAATTTACCCTATATCCTCTTCTACTGAATAGGTTACAAAGTCTGAGTTAATGAGAAAGCCTAATAATTCTAGTGGCTTCCTATCCTCATTCTATTTTTGTTTGTTTGTTTGTTTATTTTATTTATTTATTTTTTAATTTAATTTTATTTATTTTTTATACAGCAGGTTCTTATTAGTCATCAGTTTTATACACATCAGTGAATACATGTCAATCCCAATCTCCCAATTCATCCCACCCCCACCCCCACCCCCCGCCACTTTCCCCCCTTGGTGTCCATACGTTTTTTTCTCTACTTCTTTGTCTCAATTTCTGCCCTGCAAACTGTTTTATCTGTACCATTTTCCAGGTTCCCCATATATGTGTTAATATACGACATTTGTTTTTCTCTTTCTACCTTACTTCCCTCTGTATGACAGTCTCTAGATGCATCCACATCTCTACAAATGACCCAATTTCGTTCCTTTTTATGGCTGAGTAATATTACATTGTATATATGTACCACATCTTCTTTATCCATTCGTCTGTCGATGGGCATTTAGGTTGCTTCCATCACCTGGCTATTGTAAATAGTGCTGCAATGAACATTTGGGTGCATGTGTCTTTTTGAATTATGGTTTTCTCTGGGTATATGCCCAGTAGTGGGATTGCTGGGTCATATGGTAATTCTCTTTTTAGTTTTTTTAAGGAACCTCGATACTGTTCTCCATAGTGGCTGAATCAATTTACATTCCCACCAACAGTACAAGTGGGTTCCCTTTTCTCCACACCTTCTCCAGCATTTGTTCTTTGTAGATTCTCTGATGATGCCCATTCTAACTGGTGTGAGATGATACCTCATTGTAGTTTTGATTTGCATTTCTCTAATAATTAATGATGTTGAGCAGCTTTTTATGTGCTTCCTGGCCATCTGTATGTCTTCTTTAGAGAAATGTCTATTTAGGTCTTCTGCCCATTTTGGGATTGGGTTGTTTGTTTTTTGAATATTGAGCTGCATGAGCTATTTATATATTTTGGAGATTAATCCTTTGTCCATTGATTCATTTGCGAATATTTTCTCCCATTCTGAGGGTTGTCTTTTCGTCTTGTTTATGGTTTCCTTTGCTGTGCAAAAGCTTTTAACTTTCATTAGGTCCCATTTGTTTATTTTTGTTTTTATTTCCATTACTCTCGGAAGTGGATCAAAAAAGATCTTGCTGTGATTTATGTCAAAGAGTGTTCTTCCTATGTTTTCCTCTAAGAGTTTTATAGTGTCCGGCCTTACAGTTATGTCTCTAATCCATTTTGAGTTTATTTTTGTGCATGGTGTTAGGGAGTGTTCTAATTTCATTCTTTTACCTGTAGCTGTCCAGTTTTCCCAGCACCACTTATTGAAGAGACTGTCTTTTCTCCACTGTATATCCTTGCCTCCTTTGTCATAGACTAGTTAACCATAGGTGCGTGGGTTTGTCTCTGAGCTTTCTATCTTCTTCCATTGATCTATATTTCTGTTTTTGTGCCAGTACCATATTGTCTTGATTACTGTAGCTTTGTAGTATAGTCTGAAGTCAGGGAGTCTGATTCCTCCAGCTCCGTTTTTTTCCCTCAAGACTGCTTTCACTATTCGGGGTCTTTTGTGTCTCCATACAACTTTTAAGATTTTTTGTTCTAGTTCTGTAAAAAATGCCATTGGTAATTTGATAGGGATTGCATTGAATCTGTAGATTGCTTTGGGTAGTATAGTCATTTTCACAGTACTGATTCTTCCAATCCAAGAACATGTTATATCTCTCCATCTGTTTGTATCATCTTTAATTTCTTTCATCAGTGTCTTTTAGTTTTCTGCATACAGGTCTTCTGTCTCCCTAGGTAGGTTTATTCCTAGGTATTTTATTCCTTTTTGTTGCAATAGTAAACGGGAGTGTTTCCTTAATTTCTCTTTCAGATATTTCGTCATTAGTATATAGCAATGCAAGAGATTTCTGTGCATTAATTTTGTATCCTGCAACTTTACCATATTCGTTGATTAGCTCTAGTAGTTTTCTGGTGGCATCTTCAGGATTCTGTATGTATAGTATCATGTCATTTGTAAACAGTGACAGTTTTACTTCTTCTTTTCCAATTTGTATTCCTTTTATTTCTTTTTCTTCTCTGATTGCTGTGGCTAGGACTTCCAAAACTACGTTGAATAATAGTGGTGAGAGTGGACATCCTTGTCTTGTTCCTGATCTTAGAGGAAATGCTTTCAGTTTTTCACCATTGAGAATGATGTTTGCTGTGGGTTTGTCGTATATGGCCTTTATTATGTTGAGGTAGGTTCCCTCTATGCCCACTTTCTGGAGAGTTTTTATCCTAAATGGGTGTTGAATTTTGTCAGAAGCTTTTTCTGCATCTATTGAGATGATCATATGGTTTTTATTCTTCAATTTGTTATTATGGTGTATCACATTGATTGATTTGCGTATATTGAAGAATCCTTGCATCTCTGGGATAAATCCCACTTGATCATGGTGTATGATCCTTTTAATGTGTTGTTGGATTCTGTTTGCTAGTATTTTGTTGAGGAATCTTGCATCTGTATTCATCAGTGATATTGGTTTGTAATTATCTTTTTTTGTAATCTCTTTCTCTGGTTGGTATCAGGGTGATGGTGGCCTCACAGAAAGAGTTTGGGAGTGTTGCTTCCTCTGCAGTTTTTTGGAAGAGTTTGAGAAGGATGAGTGTTAGCTCTTCTCTAAATGTTTGATAGGATTCACCTGTGAAGCCATCTGGTCCTGGACTTTTGTTTGTTGGAAGATTTTTAATCACAGTTTCAATTTCATTACTTGTGATTGGTCTGTTCATATTTTCTATTTCTTCCTGGTTCAGTCTTGGAAGGTTATACCTTTCTAAGAATTTGTCCATTTCTTCCAGGTTGTCCATTTTATTGGCATAAAGTTGCTTGTAGTAGTCTCTTAGGATGCTTTGTATTTCTGTGATGTCTGTTGTAACTTCTCCTTATTTCTAATTTTATTGACTTGAGTCCTCTCCCTCTTTTTCTTGATGAGTCTGGTTAATGGTTTACCCATTTTGTTTATCTTCTGAAAGAACCAGCTTTTAGTTTTATTGATCTTTGCTATTTTATTCTTTGTTTCTATTTCATTTATTTCTGCTCTGATCTTTATGATTTCTTTCCTTCTGCTAACTTTGGGTTTTGTTTGTTCTTCTTTTTCTAGTTCCTTTAGGTGTAAGGTTAGATTGTTTATTTGAGATTTTTCTTGTTTCTTGAGGTAGGCTTGTATAGCTATAAACTTCCCTCTTAGAACTGCTTTTGCTGCATCCCATAGATTTTGGATCGTCGTGTTTTCATTGTCATTTGTCTCTAGGTATTTTTTTATTTCCTCTTTGATTTCTTCAGTGATCTCTTGCTTATTTAGTAACGTATTGTTTAGCCTCCATGTGTTTGTGTTTTTTACGTTTTTTTCCCTGTAATTGATTTCTAATTTCATAACGTTGTGGTCAGAAAAGATGCTTGATATGATTTCAATTTTCTTAAATTTACTGAGGCTTGATTTGTGACCCAAGATGTGATCTATCCTGGAGAATGTTCCATGCACACTTGAGAAGAAAGTGTAATCTGCTGTTTTTGGATGGAATGTCCTACAGATATCAATTAAATCTATCTGGTCTATTGTGTCATTTAAAGCTTGTGTTTCCTTATTAATATTATGTTTGGATGATCTGTCCATTGGTGTAAGTGAGGTGTTAAAGTCCCCCACTATTATTGTGTTACTGTCGATTTCCTCTTTTAGAGCTGTTCGCAGTTGCCTTATGTGCTGAGGTGCTCCTGTGTTGGGTGCATATATATTTATAATTGTTATATCTTCTTCTTGGATTGATCCCTTGATCATTATGTAGTGTCCTTCCTTGTCTCTTGTAACATTCTTTATTTTAAAGTCTTTTTATCTTATATGAGTATTGCTACTCTAGCTTTCTTTTGATTTCCATTTTCATGGAATATCTTTTTCCATCCCCTCACTTTCAGTCTGTATGTGTCCCTAGGTCTGAAGTGGGTCTCTTGTAGACAGCATATATATGGGTCTTGTTTTTGTATCCATTCAGCAAACCTGTGTCTTTTGGTTGGAGCATTTAACCCATTCACATTTAAGTTCATTACCAATATGTATGTTCCTATTACCATTTTCTTAATTGTTTGGGGTTTGTTTTTGTAGGTCCTTTTCTTCTCTTGTGTTTCCCACTGAGAGAAGTTCCTTTAGCATTTGTTGTAGGGCTGGTTTGGTGGTGCTGAATTCTCTTAGCTTTTGCTCGTCTGTAAAGCTTTTGATTTCTCCATCGAATCTGAATGAGATCCTTGCTGGGTAGAGTAATCTTGGCTGTAGGTTCTTCCCTTTCATCACTTTAAGTATATCATGCCACTCCCTTCTGGCTTGTAGAGTTTCTGCTGAGAAATTAGCTCTTAACCTTATGGGAGTTCCCTTGTATGTTATTTGTCATTTTTCCCTTGTTGCTTTCAATAATTTTTCTCTGTCTTTAATTTTTGCCAATTTGATTACTATGTGTCTCAGCGTGTTTCTCCTTGGGTTTATCCTGTATGGGACTCTGCACTTCCTGGACTTAGTGGCAATTTCCTTTCCCATGTTAGGGAAGTTTTCGACTATAATCTCTTCAAATATTTTCTCGGGTCCTTTCTCTCTCTGTTCTCCTTCTGGGACCCCTATAATGCAAATGTTGTTGCGTTTAATGTTGTCCCAGAGGTCTCTTAGGCTGTCTTCATTTCTTTTCATTCTTTTTTCTTTATTCTGTTCCGCAGCAGTGAGTTCCACCATTCTGTCTTCCAGGTCACTTATCCGTTCTTCTGCCTCAGTTAATCTGCTATTGATTCCTTCTAGTGTATTTTTCATTTCAGTTATTGTATTGTTCATCTCTGTTTGTTTGTTCTTTAATTCTTCTACATCTTTGTTAAACATTTCTTGCATCTTCTCGATCTTTGCCTCCATTCTTTTTCCGAGGTCCTGGATCATCTTCACTATCATTATTTTGAATTCTTTTTCTGGAAAGTTGCCTATCTCCACTTCATTTAGTTGTTTTTCTGGGGTTTTATCTTGTTCCTTCATCTGGTACTTAGCCCTCTGCCTTTTCATCTTGTCTATCTTTCTGTGAATGTGGTTTTTGTTCCACAGGCTGCAGGATTGTAGTTCTTCTTGCTTCTGCTGTCTGCTGTCTGGTGGATGAGGCTAAGAGGCTTGTGTAAGTTTCCTGAGGGGAGGGACTGGTGGTGGGTAGAGCTGGCTGTTCCTCTCCTCATTCTATTTTCATCTTTTTTATTTCTTTAAAGAAGATATTAGCCCTGAAAACTTTTGCCTTTGACTGAAAACAATAAAACTTTTATCTGGTAGTAAATTTGTTTGAAAATAGGAAAGCCATATGAGTGATAATTATTTTCTACCAAAGATAATAAAGATAATAATATGTGTTTGCATCTGTAAGGCATTTAAATCATAGAGGGCTTTACAGAAAGAATCAAATTTCAGAGTAAAGTTTACTGCATCTTTTTCAAACTGACACATAGCTTCATGAGAATACTATTGTTATTTTGTACAGCTAAATCATGTCCCTGCATTGAAACCCTTCCATGCTTATCCTGCCAATGCCAATCTTTCTAGAAAGTATCCTTCCTTCTAGCTACACTTATGTCTCTATACAGCTGTACATTTATATGGACTCATCACCTGTGCTAGTTTTACTTTTCTCTTGGCACAGAGCAGAAGACTCTCCCACTGGCTAATTATGTAACCTTAGGAAAGTTACCTGACATCACTGTGCCTTACCTTTTCATCTTTGTTATGTATCAACCATTGTACCAGTTCCTTTATGTATCTAATTTCATTTGTCTTTATGTGAATGTAAAGGAGAGGCCAAAGAGCTTAAGTAATTTTACCAGTTTTATATTGCTGGTAAGTAGCAGGGCCAGGATTCAAATACATTTCTGTTTCAAATCCTTTGCTGTTCTACCTCCTCAACCCACACTGCTTCTAGAGCATTAATTTGGGGAGAGAAGTTTTTCATACTAGTCACCCTCCATCCACACCCCTACTCTGCCCCAGCTAACTGCCCTTACAGTTGAGAAGGTGTAATGTCCCGCTAAGTAGTTGTCAACCTTTTTTCACCCCAGCACACCTGAGGGATACGACGCACTTCCACTTGTGACTTAACACAGTTCCTCAAAAGACAAGACTCGGGGTCTGGGTGATAAGGAGCAAGTATAGTTTGAAGAATCTTCTTTCTTTGAGGTGATCTAAATGTGTTCTAAGCTGTAACAACCCAGAGTATTGGCGAGGCACTATTCTGGATACTTTCCTTGTGTTAACTCATTTAATCTTCAGAATAACTTTGAAATTAGGTCTCTTATTTTACTGATTAAGGTACTGAGATGCAGAGAATTTAAGTACCTTGTCTGGCTTATTGCTCAATTTTTTTACAAAGATGAACCACATACTCACTCCTGGCCTCGTAAACTCCAGTTTGGAATGACACCTGGTTAAGAATTTCAGACCATAAATTACTACTTCCTCCCCCATTGTCACTTCAAGTGTCGGTTTCCCCACAAGCTACTGAACAAGTACTGTGTTGACTTCTAGTTCTTTGCACAAATAGATACTTAAAAGATGTTATCTGGTTGGCTGTCCTGGAAAAGGGAACACTTGAAACAACTAAATCTGTTGGCAAGGATGTGTAGTATGGTAGTTAAGAGTACAGGCTCAAGTCCACTGGACCCGTCCCACTAGTTACTAGTTATATTAATGTAGGCAAGTTATTTCACCTTTTTCCTTGTCTGTAAAATCAGGACAATAATAGTATTAGCATCATGAAATGGCTGTGAGGATAAACTGAGAAAATGCTGTAAGTACATTGTACACATGCTTAAATAGTAGTCACATAGTAAATATTAGTCATTACTAGTAATAGTTAAGGTCTTCTTTACTGAGCAGGTAGTCTCATGTGCTTTCTTGAGACTTTAATGTAATTCTGCAGGCAGATACTTTGGAAATTATCTTAATTCTTTTGAACACCAGAATACCATTTGGTACCTCCCCAACTTTTCTGCATTAAGACTTAAGAAGTCTTGAGGGATAAATTGGGAGATTGGGATTGACATATACACACTACTATATATAAAATATATAACTAATAAGGACCTACTGTATAGCACAGGGAACTCTTCTCAATACTCTGTAATGACCTATATGGGAAAAGAATCTATAAAAGAGTGCAGATATGTATATGTATAACTGATTCAATTTGCAGTACAGCAGAAACTAACACATTATAAATCAACTATACTCCAATAAAAAGTTTTTTTTAAAAAAAGACTTAAGAAGTCTTAACATTAAAGAGCAGCTGCATTTCAAGTAGCATTTCAAGTGGCTCAGCAAAGCAAGTTAGTACAGATAATTTAAATGATACCCAGTCACAAGTACCTTCATTTTCCTTGATTACTTTTTCTGAATACCTTTTTTGTTATGTACCTTGTGAACTTAAAACATGACAAAAGATGAATTTCTTAATATGTACATTATGTTTTCTGAGCCTGTTAATTCTTTAAAGAAATTAAGGAAAAAAATAATGAAGCCATGTTATACAGGTACTTAATTTTTTTTAATCTGTGGTAGTACTATGGTAATTAATGCTTATTTTATGCAAACTAGACTGTATCTGTTAACAGACACATTACTGTCAAGAAAATATTACTTGTCTTAATTATCAGTAATGAAGCAGGGATAAGCTGCTCACTTAGATATAATATATCTAATGACCTTTTCAGTTAGAGGTTGTGATGAAAGGTATCAGTTTCACAAATTATGCTTCATTCAGCTTCTGGCCTTTGTGTAGATTAATGTTTTGTGGATGAGTTTTAAAGTCAGGCATAAATTGTGTTTGGTGTTTAAAATTGATTTAATATCTTGCTTTTAGTACATCATTTTCTTGTTTATAAAGCTTCAGTTTTATCTTCAAGCTTAAAAAAAATAGTATAGTAAATTTAGGACTGCTTAACTAACTGCCAATGTTGTTTTTAACCCTACCAAATAAAATGGGACATGTATTTCCACTGTTTTAACCACAGAACAAGTTTCTCTGTTATTTCTGAATTTAGGGCAGTAAGCACAATGTATATAATGACATTTTTGAACTAGGAATGTAAATATTTTTAATACCATTTTTCCTAATTAGATTTCCTGAGATGACACAAAGCTGTTTATTGTGAGAGAATTTATGATATTTCTTAATCAGCCTCTTACTGAATCACAAATGTCTTATCTCAGGGTATTGAAAAATTATTCAAGAACTCATAGATTTAGCCTTATATTCAGACCAGTAGGAGAACTGCCTCATGTTTTAAGTAACTAAGTAAGGATTTAAATGTTAGAGGTCAATGCAACAAGGCAGTGAAACAAAAAGTCCATTTTTTTTTTTTTTTTTTTTAAACAAGGATGGAAAAAAGGTTTTATTTGTTTCCCTGGACCCCGCTTTCCTTTTTTTTTTTTTTTTTTGTAATATCTGAAACATTTATATTAACATATTTCCATACAAATAACCCAATGAAAGTTTAGTATTAGTTGTTTTGTTTGTTTGTTTGTTTTATACTTTAGGTTCTTATTAGTCATCAATTTTATACACATCAGTGTATACATGTCAATCCCAATCGCCCAATTCAGCACACCACTATCCCCACCCCACCGCAGTTTTCCCCCCTTGGTGTCCATACGTCTGTTCTCTACATCTGTGTCTCAACTTCTGCCCTGCAAACAGGCTCATCTGTACCCTTTTTCTAGGTTCCACATACATGCGTTAATATACGATATTTGTTTTTCTCTTTCTGACTTACTTCACTCTGTATGACAGTCTCTAGATCCATCCACGTCTCAGCAAATGACTCAATTTCGTTCCTTTTTATGGCTGAGTAATATTCCATTGTATATATGTACCATAACTTCTTTATCCATTCCTCAGTCGATGGACATTTAGGTTGCTTCCATGAAAAAGTCCATTTTTAATTCAAATCTTTAAGCCGTTTCTTTATATAAAATCTTAATCAGAAACCCAATAAAGAAATATGACAGAATTGGATCTGCTCTGCTTCAATGGAAATGTATTCCTCCAGTAACTTGAAGGAATCCAGGGCTCTCAAGGAGCAGTGTTTTGATACTATGATCCTGATTGTTGCATTACTAACAGAGCCCAAACACTAGAGCAGGAGAGAAGGGTACAGACAACCATCTTTTTCAACCCCCTCATTTTAATGCTGAGGTACCTAAAATCTAAAGTGTAACCAGCCTAAGTTCAGGTGGTCAATAAGTACTATGACCTAAAATGTAAAAAAAATGATAGTACTTTTAGTGGTAGAATCTTTCCCTTATTCTATGTTGCCCTACAGCTGTAATCATGAATTTTGAAAACTCTTTATAAAAAGAAGAGTTTTTGAATTGACCTAATCTTTGTGTTTAAAAAAGTAAGCCACAGATTTCCATTTTCAAGGACACAGTAAAGTCCTACCCATCCCCACATATTGTCTCTTCACTTCTTGCACCATTGCTCATTTTGGTGCAGATTCTCCACTCTGGCGCTGCAAATCAGGAATGTGCCTGTGCTGTACTTCAGTTCCTTCAGTTCCTGAAAGGTATATTCGTACGTGGTGTTGCCTCTGATTGGAACGCTCCATCTAACAGCTCTTCTACCTCCTGCCACTGTCATCTCAACCAAGCTAACTTCTCTTTATCCTTCAGGCTATGGTTTAAATGTCACTGCCTCCTTCAGGCCTTCTCTGATCCATCCAAACCAAGTCTGGATCAGACACTTCTCATTTGTGCTCTGACAGCATCCTGTACTTTTTCTTTCATAGCAATGGCATCCGATTCTACATGCTCACTTCCATAACTGTAGAGACCACATGATTTGTGCATCATTGAATCCCCAGGCATAGCAGAGTTTCTGACCCATGGCTAGTGCCCTATATTTACTAGGGAAGGAAGAGAGGAACATGGACTCCACTCCCCCCTCAAAGGATATAACATGTGGAATAGTATGAGTCTTAAACTGGTTTCTTGTTGAGGAGCAGCTGCTGACTTCCTACCTGACTTTGGAAGACTTTCTGTCCATAAGATTTTGTTTCCTTTTCCAGTAGGATGATAATACCTCCTGATTTTGTCTTCCTCTTGCTGAAGTGAAAGTTTTCTCTGTATCAGAGCTTTCTCCTCAGTTTCTGAAGTATAATAGAGGAAGAACTCATGTTTTCCTTTGGATACCAGATTGAGGAGGCTTCTCTTAGAAAATAATTTCTTAAGAATCATCTTACTTTTTCTCCAGGTCCCAAGAAATTAAGTAATGGGCCACCTCCTTCACTTACAAACAAGTTCATGGACTTTGAGTGGTGATGACATTCTTTAAATGAAGTATTTGTAGCTATTCTTGGGCACTTTAGGATTTTATTTATTTTGTTTTATTGCTTGAGAATGGTACTTACATAATTCATGATTTAACATGTGTACTATGTAGCCATGATGGAATTATTTTCTATAATTTAAAATGTCCAAATTTGTTTCTGTCAAAAATAAGGAATTTAAATATAACTAATCAGGGCCTCATCAAAAGCAATACCACTTTTCCAATTATTGATTGTGTTATTTTTGTGTTGGCAAAAGCAGCCTATGAGGAGAATGAGGTGTGAGAGATAGGAGGTGAGGTAAGAAAATTGTCTTACTCATTTTTTCAGAAAGTTGAAAAAGTTATGTTCAAGAAAAAGACCCATTGAACTTCAGTACTGATTCTATCAGGAAAAAAAAAAAAAATTTAAGGACTTTTGAGGGAAAATAATGCATGAACATAACCAGAACAGCAGTTGATATTTAACAGAACTAAATGGTCACATTTTCAAGTAAAGTATGCCCTGGCATTTGAACAGCTGTTATATCTAAATCAGATTTGAATACTGTTGTTTAACCTTCCCAGCTGTAGCAGGGGTGGTTTGTTAGTCTAATTCAGTATAAAATATGCATAGTATACTTAAATTTGAAACTTTAAACACATATTTGTATTAAAATGATAAATTTTAGTCATATAAGCCTATTTTAGGTGAACCCTTTGTCTCTCTGTGAGTTATTTATTGTTCTCAACTATATTGTATGTTTGAGCACATTTTAAATAATTAAAATGTCCTAAACTCTTTCCATTTAATTCATATCTTTTTTTTTTACTTTTGTATTAGGAATGAATAAAAATATACATTTTCTATGCATATATTTGTAATTGCATTGGTATATTGATAGGAAAATTAAAATTTTTTTTTTCCCTATTTTTCTTCCTTGCTGATTCTGTGCCCCAACAGAATCTTCTATACAAACACAATCATGGGAATGGAATGAGGATAAGGTGGTTGCTGTAGGATGGCAAAATAAAAGACCAGTATCTCTCAGTCTTACAAAGCTAAAGCCAAAGGGATTAATATCAAAATACATAAAGCCATGTAGCATATGCATATAGTGAATAAAAATTTGCTCATCAAAGCCTATTACACTCGAAAATATTGCTTGACATTTGAAAGAGGTAATTTTAGAACAAACAGACACAAATGCTCATGGGTATATACCACATATGTTTACACATACACATATACAAATAAATGTAGAAATAGTTATAGATGCATCTGCGTGTGTGTGTGTGTGTGTGTGTGCGTGTGTGTATTTATGTACTATATACACACATGTATTTCTTAGCTTTGTCTTATGGAGAGCTTAGAAGCAATAACAACCTAAGGGACACTCCAAGTACCCAGATACTAGTTTCTAAGTATCATTCCCTACTAAAAAAAAAAAAAAAAAAAGGGCTGGTACACAGAAAGTGTAACATGAGAGTAGAATTTGTGCCCAAAAGTAGGGAGGTACTCAAAGAATGCCGGGGACATGAGAAAAAGCACAGAAGCCACTTTGAAGAAGACCCTATAGCCAAATCTTGGAAATTTGAGCTTCAAAATAAATAATGGAAAATAACCCACTGAGCAAAATGGAAATCCAGGTATCCATACTGAGATAGATAGATAGATAGACAGACAGACAGATAGATACGGAAACCTCTTTCTTATAGAATACCAACTAATAAACATTGAAGGAGTGGTGAAATAGAAAAATACCATTAACAATCATAGTTATGTTCAGTTTAGATGGGAGTTGTCAATTGGAGGCTGGTGGGTTTGATCAGGTTTGATGAGGAAGAGGATATTGACAATCTCAGGATATTTCTTTCACAAACTACTCATCAGTTACAAAGGGCAGAATGGTGACTTTACAGTGGGAAAACCTGATGAACAGTACAACCAAGTGATCAAGGTTTACATCACAAGTGAGTTGACATCATGTGTGGTACATCACCTTGATGTGAGGCACTAGAAGAGCTGTGTATCCTATCAGTGGTTTCCTGCCCCAAAAGCATTGATCAAGAGGAAATATCAGATAGATCTAGGTTTATGATTAGCCTACAGAATGAAACTCCTGTATTCTTGAAAAACTGTCAAGCACCTGAAAGGCAGGGAGAAACAGAATACTGAGAAAGATTGAGTGTCCTAGTATCTCTGGGACCATTTACAAAGTGTGAATGGGGTCTGCAGATTGACAGTAGTGCTGTATCAATGTTGATTTACTGACTTGAAGGATTATACTGTGATTATGTAAGATAAAGTCCCTGTTTTGGGAAATAGTCACCAGAGTAATTGGGAATGACAGGAATCATATATGCTGCTTGTTCTTAAATGGTTCGGAAAAAGGCTAATTATGAGGGTATGTACATGTTTGGAGAAGTATATCTAGGTTTCAATAAAAAGAGAAAGAGATGGAGCACATGGTGAAATGTTAAAAGTTGGGGAATCTAGGTGAAAGGGATATGGAAATTCATTGTTCTGTTTTGCATACTTTTCTAGGTTTGAAAGTATTTCTAAATAAATTATTGAAAAATGTTTATTTAAATGGTAATATAGTAAATACCTCATAATCAAAAATTAATACTTCACGAAAAACATATGAGTAGTTACACAAAGTTAGATTACTTAAAACTGTAAATAGCTTAATGTCAGTTCAGGCCAGATTGTGCTACTAAATGAGTTAAGTTTTTCAGAGGTTTCTAAATTTGTGAATTGAGGATAAAGGTTGTAGATTTATGTAAGGTATCTGAAGCCCAGATAAATAAGTTTTCCAATCTCACACAGAAAGTAACAAAACAAAGTCCAAAACCAAAGTCTCCTGATTCCAAATCCAATAGCCCTGGATGACAGTCTGGATAACAGATCACTGAGGCAAGACAGAGACATTTGTGTTCAAATTCTGACCTTTGGGAGTTCATTTTGGGAAGTGTCGGATTTACAAAATGGCCCTTAGAGCTACATCATTAGTTTCACCAAGAGGGCATGTTCTGTGTTGCAATTTTCAAATGCATCCTAAAGAAATACAGAAAATCGTTTTCTTTTGCCTCACCTATTTCTTACATGGTAGTATAAATGTGGGAGTGAATAGACTTCTTCCTCTCATCTGCATCCCAGACCTCTTACCCAGTAACATTTCCTTCTTCCTTACAGAATTATAAGCATACCGTGGACTTCAATCACTACTTTCTTCTAATGTGATTTACCAATCACTTGAATATCCCTAATGCCTAATGTGTTTTTAAAAATTCAAACAGCCATTGACTTGAACTGCTGTACAAGAAAATGGTCTTTCCTGGACCCTGTATCTGCCCATACCATTTTAGGTATAGTTAAGGATTTTGTATTCAAACATTTCCTTTTCTTTTTTTTTTTTTTTAATGTCCTTAACTGCAAAAAGAAAATATTCTTGGATATTTTCAGTTATATAGCCAGTATAGGTAAGTCCATTTTGAGGGCTGAATATTATTCTTTACACTGTCACCATTGCTTAAGTAGGTTTTCAAGAAGCTTCTTATATCCCATATCTCTTTATATTCTTATTCTTCAAATACTTTTAAATGATTTTCTGGAAATGGCCAAGTTTTGGTCATTTACAGTTTTGCTACTTAAACATCTACATGTTTGAAATAAGATTGTTTATGAGTAAAAGTGTGCCATTGGCTTAGTTAACTTCTAATATCATTTGATTTATCTTGGGGCAGAGATATTTGATGTACTATTTTAAATAAACATCAAAAACTATGGCCTGAACATAATTTTTTAAACAGCTATTTCTCCTGGGTTCCAAAACTGCTTCTTTCCACTCTTATTCCTATATCTTGATGGCTGAGTCAGTTATTTCTTTTCCTGTTTTCAGTTTACTACCTTAAGAGCTTAATAGAGTAAAGGGTTTTGCAGATTGTAAATATGCACACTTTCAGTGTATTATTCTAAACTGAGCCTTGATAATTCTTATTTTAGCTAAAGAAATGGGAGATGTATTTTCAATACTGAGCAGTAAAGACAGCATTTGTTTCTTTTCAAAAAGGAGATGAACAAAAACATTTTCTAAGTAGCATGTCAGTATACCTTTACTCCATAGCATACGTATCTTTAGTTCTATAAATTATGACCAAAGACAGCATCAACTGTTAGCCACAGTTGGCAGCAAATAATATATTGATGAATTATATTTCTGTCTGTCCTTCTAAATCTACTTTATTTAGTAAATAAAATTATAATTGCATTTCCAAAAGTGAACGTTTTAGTCTCCTGTAATTTCAGAGCAGGTACCTAGGATTATAATATGCTTACGCATGTTAAAACAAAAGGGCTTTAAGCACTAACATTCTGAGATTTTAATCAAATAGCTAGGTTTGAATTAAACTATATTCTGAAGAGAAAGGGGAGTTATTGGTTAATGGGGACAGAGTTTCAGTTTAGGATGACTAAAAAGTTCTGGAAATGGATAGTAGTGATGGTCATACAATGGTGTGAATGTACTTAATGACACTGAAATGTACACTTAAAATGGTTAAAAGGTAAATTTTATGTGTGTTTTACACATACATACAGCGTATTTAAAAATCTGATTCGTGGGTTTTCCTCTGTGATTCCTCCTCCCCACAGACATTAGCTGGCATTTAGTATTTAACCATAATATATACTATTTATTCGTTTAATGTATGTTATATACTTATACTATGTTAGGTATATATTCTGGGTGTAAGAAATTCCTGAAAGTTATTTTTTTTTAATTGACTCTAGCTTTTTTTTTAGCTGTGTGACCTTGTAAAAGGTATTCAATCCCTCAAAACTTTAATTTTCTTATGTATGAAATAATGGTAATACCTATTCAAAAGGTTGTTACAAGGAGTAGTTAATATAAAAATTTTTATTGAGAAAATGAATATTATTCATGTAAAGCACTTAGCACACAGTGAAATGCGTAGAAAGCACTCAAGAAATTATAGCTGCTGGCACATTTTATTAGACATTGCAGATGAATTAATGCACGAAAGTTACTTTCAGTTCTTGGTTGTCTTTTGGGGGCTGCATATATGGGTTACACCTTGTAGTCACAGCCTGCAGTCTCTTTGTTTATTTTGCTTACTTGACTGCTGAACATGACACATACAGAGGATCCTGTGAACCCTGTGTTTGAACTCTTAGGACCCCTTCAGCCTCCTAGGCCTTGCACCAGTGGCTTAGTCAACAAGCTTGCTAAGCAAGGCGAACAGGGAAAGAAGACAGGCATACAACATGCTGGTATTTATGTGGAACAACTCTTATTGCCCAGCTGTCCCCAGAGAGCCTAAAACAGTTCTAACACCTTTCAGACCTAGATAGCCTCTTTATTGATAAATCCTGTGGGACTGCTAGATTTAAGCAATTACTGTTGATCAAAAAAGTTAACCAGTGTTTTTCAAAGTATAAATATACTTTTTTCACATAATTTATATACATATACCCAGCTTCATTTACAAGAGGATTTGAGGCAGTTACCTAATTGCTATTATCATCATTTTATTGAAATGCAAAAAAACTAGACAAAAAAGGACCTGAAAAGTCTCCTAAATCTCTTCTCTCCAAACACCTTGTGCCTTGGCTGTGGCCATCCCGCTGTCCTAGCGCAAGTGTGTGATTTCTCTGGTGGTAATCTGTGCCAGTATTTCACATCACATTTTTTAAGGAAATCAAAGTATTTTCTGATTTAAAAAGATTTAGTATAATTGTTTTTTTCTTTTAGTTAAAGTGTCCTCTCCTAAAATAAGTCTCAAATTGCTTGAAACTGAAAGCCAAGAACATGGAGGGAAATGGAAATAGCATGAAACAGCTAAATACATCAGCTTTTATGTATTTATCCAAAAACTTAAAATTCAAAAATGTTATATGCGCTCACACATTGAGCACTCTAACTTAAGCTAGAGCACACTTCTGAAATCTGATAGGAATGATATTGTAAAGCTTAATTATATTTTTATGGCCCATGCCATCTGTGCGTTTGTTCTGCTTACAATAGTAATAGAGTATTCAAAAAAACAATACATTTAATTTGCAATGCAATCGTCTTATCGCAAATGCATCAAGGCAAATTATCTCTTATCATTTCAGATCCTGTTCTTGTATTGTGGATTTTTGTATCTGTTTGAAATTAGAAAAACTTAGCTACTAAAGACCATATGTGGCTGATTCAAACAGAAGACACAAAGCTCGTTTTTATTTCTTGAAACAAATTCTAATTTAGATGAAAGAAAACACTATAATTTTTTAATATACAATAGTATATGACAAAGATTACTTTCTAATGTCTAAAAATTAAGACTTTTGAAGTCACCTTTATAATTGTACCTATATTTAATTGTTCTGTTAGGAGCTTTAAATTGAGACAAACATAGTTTTAAAAACTATTGCTGTACGAACTTGAAACATGCAGGTGTAGGATCTTTTTATTAGACATTTTAATAATTTCTCCAAAAAATATTGCATAAGTTTAAATTTCTTGGCAAATATAGTCTAGCTATTATTATCTCTTAATAAGTGATAATGATGGTTATGTCTTATTTTTAAATTTTATTCTTTGGATGGAAAAAATAGGCCACCATTATCAAGATGGCTATTAATTTCTCTAGAGGCAAGAAATACGTATTAAATTAATCTTTGTGTTATTTAAACATCACAAATGTTTGACATTCTGCATGTTAAATTTTCAGAATGATGTTTTTTTATATATAACACCACATGATAACTTCACATATGAAATATAATTCATATATGTACATATATGAAATAAATCTTACAATTCATATTACTTGGAATACTGTGTAATATCCTTGATATTCAACTGAAGATATCAACTAGTCAAAGGCTTCATTTTACCAGGTATAATCTACTGAAAGTTCACTTTTATATACAACAAATATTGAATCATCTTTGTGTGTCATAAGCATGGAAAATTTAATGCATGCCCATATCAATACTTCCTTCTATCTGTTATATAACAATGTATTATTTTATAATGTCTTCTATGATTCACATATATTCATATAATTTCATGGTAGGATTGATTGATTCTGCTTTAATAATTGATGCTTTCTTTTTTCTTTATATTATACAAGTAACACTTAACTCATTCTGTATTAGTTTCCTATTGCTGCTGTACCAAATTAGCACAAATTTAATGGCTTAAAATAATCCAAATGTATTATGTTATGGTCTAGAGATCTGTATAAAATCAGTCTCACTGGACTAAAATGAAAGTATCAGCAAGGCTAGCTCCTTCAGAAGGCTCTAGCGGAGAATCCATTTCTTGCCTTTTCCAGTTCTAGAGGCTGCCAGCATTTCTTAGCTTATGGCCACGTCACTCAAGCCTCTGAGTGACGGCTTCATCACATCGTTTTCTCTCTGGCGTTGACCCTCCTGCCTTTCTCTAATAAGTATTCTTATGATTATACTGGGCCTGGAACAATCTCCCTATCTCAGGATGCTTTATTCTAACAATTGTGAATGGGATCCTTTTTTTGTTTCATTACAGTTTTGTATTGATGCTTAAATGTTGATCTTGTATTCAGTTACTTTTTTGATATGTTTCTGATATTTATATTTTTCTGATATTTATACATGTGTTTCTTTTTATTGTCCAATTGCATTTTCCAGGACTTGCACTATAAACATATTGGTGAAATTGGGCATCAGTCTTTGTTCCTGATCTTAATGTGCTTTATTGTATTGTCTTACCATTAAAAAAAGAAATTTGTTTTAGATATTTGGGAGGTATATTTTCAGTTAAAAGATGCTTCCTTTTGTTTTCTAGCTTAAGAATTTTTGAGTATTTCTTCTGCTACTAATTTTTCTCCTGTCTTTTAGCATAATAAATTACCATTTTTGTATGCAAATTGTTTCCTCCCTACCATTCTCTTTCTTCTCTTCTTTAATGCCTATTACACAGATGTTGAATTTTCTGGCTTAAATGTCCATGTCTTTTAACTCTTCTATATTCGATTTTGTTGTTGTTGTTCTTTTTTTGCCCTGGATTTATATCCAGGAAGAATCCCTTTACTCTTATCTTCTAGCTCAGTAATCCCTTCATCAATTGTATTCATTTTGTTAGTCAATTGAACTTTTTATGGTTTTGACAGTCACATTCTAATTTTCCATGTCTTCTAATTGATTCTTTTCCTAACAGCCCATCTTATAACATTTTGAGGATATTAATTCTACTGTAAAGTCATCTTCCATATGCTTTATAAACTATTTCATTAGCTATAAATTCTGTTTGTTGAGTATCCACAGTTACTTATATGATTAAATGTTAAGTGATTCTTGATTAGGCTTTTGTCTTTGTATTTGAGATGAATGTGGATCATGTTTGGCTCTATTTCTTTTTACTGTAGCCTATCTCATTCTTCCTCTGGGGTCATAGGGGATGACAGGATGTGTTCCCAGGTGGAGAATGCTAGTTATTTTCTTCTGGGAGTGGGTTTCTTTGTGCCTTGGGGAATTCAGTAGCTATCTGGGGTCATTTTCTTAGTTCTTGAATTTTATTTTTAAAGAATTTCTTTAAAAAACTAAATAAAAAGAATTTGCATCAGTAATGTAGACTGGTGAACCAGTAACTCTGTGATTTATTCCTGTGTTCTCTTTGTTTTTATTAATCTGTTTTCTGATTTCTCACTTATTCACCTTAAGAGTGTCTTGACTATTTTCTGTTTCTTATGCTTAGTGTTATCCTCTGGGCAGTTTCTTTCTTTGTTCCTGATACACAACAAAGCCATTAAAGAGTTCCGTCTTATCTCAGATGTTTTTCATATAAGCCCATGACATGTAACTCTGATATTTAAATTTAGATAATTTAGATTTTAAAATTTTAGCGGCATGCAATTCAAGGCATAATTTTAAAAACCAGTTCTCAGTCACCTACAAGTGTATTAGCCACATTTCAGGTTATCGGCATCAAAGATTTCAACTCTTTATTGACAATGTCACATCATTTCCTTAACTTAGGACCTTTTCTTTTATATATTGCATGAGGTATCTAAAATAGTCAAACTCATAGAAGCAGAGAATAGAATGGTGGTTGTCAGGGACTGGGGAGAGGAGGAAATGGGGAATTGTTGCTCAATGGGTATAAAATTTCTGTTATGCAAGATGAGTAAGTTCTAGAGATCTGCTGTACTGCATAGTACTTATAGTTAACAATACTGTATTGTACACTTTAAAATGCATTAAGAGACAGATCTCAGGTTAAATGATCTTACCACCCCCCCCAAAACAAAAAATCACAACAGAAGAATGCAAGGAAATTTTTGGACATGATGTATATGTTTAGTTCTTTGATTGTGGTGATGGTATTAAGGTGTATGCGTATGTCCAAACTCATCAAGATGTATCCATTAAATGTGTACAGTTTCTTGTATATCAGTTATACCTCAATAAAGCTAAATAAATATATAAATAAAAGACTTATTTACTATAATCTGTCCAGCTCTAGAAGAGAAAAAGTTATGTTAATCCCAGTAAGGTATAGACTGGTGGGGCTTTTTGTTTGTTTTGAGGGTTTTTTTGTTTGTTTGTTTTTCTTTGTTTTTATTGAAGTATAGTTGATTTACAATGTTGTGTTAGTTTCAGGTGTACAGCAAAAGTGGTGCTTTTTTAAGCTCTGATTCCAACTAGCACCTGAATACTCTTAAGAAGCCCTAAGAGAGGGTGCTTGTTTTTCCCAGCAGTGGGAAAGAAGATTTAAGCAATAAAGTTACAGAATTCAGCTAACTTCTAACTTCTTCTTAAGAAAATCACAATAAAAATAATGCTAGAGCACATTCTTAATCAATTATACTTTTTTCTTTAAGCTGCTCTTTTGGATTATTCATGCCTAAGGTCTTCACTGTTAGTATAACCATTTGAATAAGAATGCAAGGAAAGTTGTTACTGGCATTCCCAATTTTGTTTGAAATTAAAATGCGATTTATTTCCCCATTTTCCTTTTGCATACGAAATTAAAATATAGACTTTTCTTTGGCAGCACATCCTTTTGGTCTTTAAAACATTGAAACATAATTCCAACTCTGTGAAAGGGGGTCCTTGATTAATTAACTTTATTAGATTTCCTACTATTTAATAATTCTATATCTATATGCCCTATCATTGAATATTTTCATTTTTTTTCCCTGTTGGCATTTTTTTTTAACATCTTTATTGGAGTATAATTGCTTTACAATGGTGTGTTAGTTTCTGCTTCATAACAAAGTGAATCAGTTATACATATACATATGTTCCCATATCTCTTCCCTCTTGTGTCTCCCTCCCTCGCACCCTCCCTATCCCACCTCTCTATGTGGTCACAAACCACCGAGCTGATCTCCCTGTGCTATGCAACTGCTTCCCACTAGCTATCTATTTTACATTTGGTAGTGTATATATGTCCATGCCACTCTCTCACTTTGTCACATCTTACCCTTCCCCCTCCCCATATCCTCAAGTCCATTCTCTAGTAGGTCTGTGTCTTTATTCCCATCTTACCCCTAGGTTCTTCATGACCTTTTTTTTTTTTTTTTCTTATATTCCATATATATGTGTTAGCATACGGTGTCTGTTTTTCTCTTTCTGACTTACTTCACTCTGTATGACAGACTCTAGGTCCATCCACCTCACTACAAATAACTCAATTTCATTTCTTTTTATGGCTGAGTAATATTCCATTGTATATATGTGCCACATTTTCTTTATCCACTCATCTGTTGATGGACACTTAGGTTGCTTCCATGTCCTGGCTATTGTAAATAGAGTTGCAATGAACACTTTGGTACATGACTCTTTTTGAATTATGGTTTTCTCAGGGTATATGCCCAGCAGTGGGATTGCTGGGTCGTATGGTAATTCTATTTTTAGTTTTTTAAGGAACCTCCATACTGTTCCCCATAGTGGCTGTATCAATTTACATTCCCACCAACAGTGTATGAGTGTTCCCTTTTCTCCACACCCTCTCCAGCATTTATTGTTTGTAGATTTTTTGATGATGGCCATTCTGACTGGTGTGAGATGATATCACATTGTAGTTTTGATTTGCATTTCTCTATGATTAATGATGTTGAGCATTCTTTCATGTGTTTGTTGGCAATCTGCGTATCTTCCTTGGAGAAATGTCTACCTAGGTCTTCTGCCCATTTTTGGATTGGGTTGTTTGTTTTTTTGTTATTGAGCTGCATGAGCTGCTTGTAAATCTTGGAGATTAATCCTTTGTCAGTTGCTTCATTTGCAAATATTTTCTCCCATTCTGAGGGTTGTCTTTTGGTCTTGTTTATGGTTTCCTTTGCTCTGCAAAAGCTTTTAAGTTTCATTAGGTCCCATTTGTTTGTTTTTGTTTTTATTTCCATTTCTCTAGGAGGTGGGCCAAAAAGGATCTTGCTGTGATTTATATCATAGAGTGTTCTGCCTATGTTTTCCTCTAAGACTTTGATAGTGTCTGGCCTTACATTTAGGTCTTTAATCCATTTTGAGTTTATTTTTGAGTATGGTATTAAGAAGTGTTCTAATTTCATTCTTATGAAATTAGAACACTTCCTAACCACTTATTGAAGAGGCTGTATGTTCTCCATTGTATATTCTTGCCTCCTTTGTGAAAGATCTATGATCTATATGTTCTATGATCTATATGTCCTATCATTGAATATTTTCAGTATCTGAGTCAAAATCATTTGAGTGATAGACTATAAGCTCAAAATGGGCAATTGCTGATGTGGGGTTCACCCAAAACCTAGTATCCTGAGTAGGAAAACATCATGCATACAACAACTTGGTGCCAGTTGGGAATAAAATTATGGATAACGACGTTAGAACCAGATTAAAAGTAATCCAGGATTTTTGATCCAAGGGTCTCTGTCTCCAAGAAAAGTCTTTGGAGGCCAATTAAATTTATGCTGAGAATGGGGAAGCTGTCTCCAGGGAGGTGTAATGCCTACTGCAAGAGCCAAGGAAGTGTTAAGTATTAAGTGCCTGGTATGTGCAAGTGACTGATACTGAAACTCTCTAAATATGCTCCCTGTCTCCAAGAGGGGGTTTATCATGGTAATTAATATACCGCGTGTTGGTGTTTGCAGACATGAATTTTAGTCCCAGCTCTGCCACTTACTAATTGTCCAACTTTAAGCAAGTATCTTAGTTTAATTCTGAGTCCCTTTTTCCTCATCTTGAGTAAAAATGATAATAAAAACAAAACAAAACAATACCTACCTTGTTCTAAGGATTAAATGATAAAATACATGTGAATTGTCCATTACAATAATTGGCACATCTTAAATATTCAATTTATGTTACCTACAACAATGTATCATTGCTTCTAACAATCTAGTTTGGGGAAGCAAGATTTACACCCAGGCTAAGTCAAATGCCGATTCAAGATATAACAGATTAAATTATATGTTATTATTAATATACCAAGAATTCTATAAGAAATAAGCCTTCTCTGATCACACTGTATAAATAATATACATTGTGCACATTCTCTCAGCAAGCTGTTGCCTTCCTTGTACTTACCACAATCTTTAGTCTTTGTTACTAGATTGAAGTTTTGTTACTTTATCTGTCTTCCCCACTTCAGTGTAAGCTCTTTTAGTGCAGGGGTCACCTTTCTTATTTATTCCTTGCATCCCCAGCACCCTGATACGAAGTAGGTACTCAATAAATATCTGTTGAATATATGGATTAGAGTGGGGAAATTATTGTTGATTGACCAGAACTGTCAGAGCAACGATGCGGAGATGGTGTTTGAAGTGGATCTTGAAAAATGAGCAGGATTTGGATGGCCAGAAAGAGACAAAAATGCATTTCGGGTTGGGGCTGAAAGACAGATGATAAGTTAATAGGCATTAAATAAATAACTAAAACACAGTGAGTAGACACAGTGATTCAGAATGGGGGCATTTAGTTTTAAGAAAAAAGAGGTCACCTAACTTTTCACACCTCTTCATTTTACAGATAAGAGAAGTAAGACCTAGATAGTGATAGAATCAGGATTAGAATTCATGTCTTTTCCATACCACGTAACTAACAGAGCTTGCAATGTAATAGTAATGATTAGAACCCATGACTTTAGGCTGTCAGTGTCATGAAGGAGGCATTAGATGAGGAGGTAACTCTAAGCAAGAAGCTATTTCGGAAGCAATTGTGATAATCCAAGCCCAAAGTTATAGGGAAACAAAAGACAGAGCAAGAGGAGACATGTTTTATTATGCTCTTTTCGACTGGATATGAATATTTATGGTTACAGTAACCATGGGGCCAAGAAGAAAACTGGTGATGGTAGACGTAACACGCTGATATACTCTAACTCAAAGGATATTATATTAAACTTGGAACCATATGTAAATATAAAGAGCAAAATGTACCTTATTTGTAGACATTCTTTTCAAAAAGGCAAACAGGTTTCATAAACCTAGGGATAATCAAAAACTTATCTGGTATACTTTTGAAAATGAAGACACTGTGTGTGCTATGTGGTAAGTGTTAGGTGGCCTCGTAACAAATCATACACAGAAGAGCCATAGACAAATAAACCTTTCAAAAGTGGGCTGACGGTTTCTGACAGCAATATAAAGCCATCTTTCAGAGCCAGTAATTCAGTCAGGCCCATCTGAATCATTTCCTCCATAAATTGTCTTTAGTGGGAATGTAAGAAAAAGCACTAGTGAACTAATAATTATCTCCTCTTTGTCAACAGGGTGGCCCAGATTAGGAAAATGCCACCTTAAAATTAATTCCATCTTTTTTTTAATATACCTGAAATTATTCTGTTCTTTCATTTCTTAAAATATAGCACATTCGTGTATGATCTGTTTTTCTTCTGTACATATGGATCCAGGGAGATGATGATAAAGATAAACATGTACCTCAGAATTATTTTAGACTCTCTCTATAAGTCTTTAAATCAAATATTTTGACCAAATTAACCACGTTAGTCATTTATTTCATAGACTGGTAGATACAGCTCTAGTCCATTTATTATTTTCCTCCACTTTAATAAGAAAAAAATTATATAATGAATTAAATCATAAAGCTGCAAATTAAAAACTGGCCCATACTACAACTTCATATTAATAATGCAGCTGATGAAAATAAGTATCAATAACCTAAAGATGCCTAGTGCTAGGGACAAAGGTGACATTTTACATTTTTATTAACACTTGTAATTTTCTCCAGCTTGATTTCTTTTAGGCCAAGCCCAATTTCTTCTAAACCATGGGTCAGTGAGCTCATGCTGATTCTCATATGAATGATGGGCTTGATTTTGCAAAGATATCACCAACTATCAATACCTAGGTCTTGCTACCATTATGAATAACCTAGAATAGAACAGTGTGAATTTGAATGCATTATTTCCTTTAATTTCACTAACTATGGCAATCCTGGACACCATCAGAATTGTGTATATTCGTGAAGCATTACATTTTTAAATGTTATTAATGTGGTAGTAACAAAATAGTATAAAACAAGCAACTATTGTTATACATATTTGCTATCCTTCTGTATTAAACTTCATAGGCAGAAAAAAAGAATACACTTTAAATGGTCTTAATAAGGTAAAGTTTTACATTTAGTAAATGATCTCTTATAACTAAATGTAAGTTTAAGAACAACAGGGTTTCACCAGAATATGATACATATCTGCTTTAGTAGCTTTTCTACATCTGCCCAAAGGAAAACAATATTATATTAATAAATCATAAGAGGCTTTTATTAGCTTGATAAATAAGTACATTTAAAATACAAGTTAGAAAAGAATTTGTTTAAATACTTTAAGTCTTTGTCATACTATTCTAGTGATGTCTAATACAATTTTCATTTTTAAAAGATTTTGTTCAAAATTTAATCTTTGAAAATATTAATAACAGCTTACAGCAGGTAAGCTATAAAATAACACTGGATGCTGTCTATTTAGTTTCTGGTTGAAAAAGCACAGCAGTACTTTAGTTCATTACCTTTGAAAAAAACAGTAACAAGATAATACAGCTGCCTCTGATTAAGATGTAAATTCTTTCTAATTAGAATGTAAATTCTTACATTTAAATGAAGACATCAATTGTCAGGATGCCATATGATATCTTATTCCACCTTGCCTGAATGAAGCCCTCACTGCTCATCTATGGCACTAAAATAGTTTTGCAATCCCTTTGTTCTCTGATTCTTGTAATATTCTCTCTTCATGTTCCCTTTTCACATTGCTTTTGTTTGTTTTCCCCCTTGCATCTGATATTGTTGTGCCTTGGGATTTTGCAGAAATTTGGAATGAAAATTGAGTTCAGTCAGTGCCAGTATTTGCTTGTGCCTCAATTACTTCTGCTGAATTTTCTTCAATGCAAATCAGGCAGGTTGCATAAAGTGGTGCATGTATTTGAAATAATTAATTTTCCGTAAAATGATGGATCAAGTCCAATCAACCTTCATGAAATCTAAATAATAGAATAGAGAATTAGAAATTAATTAACATGTTGTGTTGTTGATACTTTACAGTATAAACTACCAATAGTAAGTTTTACTATTGATTCTAACTTTTTCTTTATTAAATGTTGATGAAAACCTTCTGTCTCAATCATTTCTTGCCAGAAATATGCTAACAAGGAATCCTGTATCAATAACACTGAAGCAAAGCTTTCAAAGATTCCATCAACAATTAACCAGTGAATTGAATTATTCGTGCTTCTCTTTACTGAGCAACAGTGAAAGTTTTATCTTGAATAATGTACACTAATTTACTGTTATATTAGATGAGGCCATGAGCCTTTGAGCATGGTATCATATCTTTTACATCATGTTTCTTCAACCAAAAGAGGTAGAACTTTAAAGGCAAAACCAACTCAACCAGCTTTACAGTGCTAGGAAAGGAGAAACGTAGAAATTGAAAGAATGCTTTACAGATTAGAAGGGTGCCTCCCTTGTTTTTTTTAACTTTTTATAATAGAAAATTTCAAACATATACAAAAGTAGAAACTAATATAATGCACCCTTATGTGCCCATCAACCATCATCAGTTATCAAGGATCTAACAGGGAAACAAAACATACAAACCTGAAATACTAATGAATAACATGCAAATGAGAGAGAATAATGTGCATTAGAAGCTAAAATGCAGGTGGAGAATATGAGTGCTGTGGATACTTAGAGAAGGAGATTAGTTTGTGCTGAATGGACAGAGAAGAAGAGAAAGAACATTCCAGGCAGAGTAGAGATGGCATAAGAAAAGACTTAGAAATGAGCACAGTCTGTGATAGTATACAAGAGATTGGCATGCTTTGATCAGAAGTTTCATGTTTGTATGTAAAAGTAGTTAAGTTTGGTAAGATGGAAGGATTTGAGAGCTAGGCAATGCAGTTTCCTACTTATTAGCCAAAGAAGTACCCGCACCCCCTGCATTGGAAGCACAGAGTCTTAACCACTGGACTTCCAGGGAAGTCCTATTACCTTTTAATCTTTAAACACCCCTATAATTAACTGTATTTTCCTTTTAATGATAAGGAAGCTGAAGCTGGAAGACTTTAGCTAACTTCCCAGATGACGCACAGAGAGACCCCACAGTCTTTGTACTACACCATGCTGAATTCTATAAAGCATCAGTTGTATCCATCAGTCAAAAAACACTTTTTCAATATTGATTAGGATCAAGGCACTCAAAGTATTACGGAATCAACAAGCAAGTAGGAGCTATAATCTCTGCCTTCAAAGAATTTGCAATCTAGTTGTAGAAATAAGGCAAAAACACATGGGAAAGTAGTATAGCAGAGTGTTTTAAGCATGCATTTGGACAGCCTTGGTTTAGAATCCTTGCTCTTTTACTGCTTAATCTTTTACTATATGGGAGACTTGGTTTCCTTTCCTGACTCATAGGGTTGTTACACAGATTAACTATACATGAAAATTACTTAGCCCAGGATCTGGCACATAACAAGCACTCAGTAAATGATAGCTGCTATTATTGTAATAAAATTCTAACAGTGCAAGGGCTGAGTTAATGATTACTGAGTCAGGCGATATAGGAGTTCAGCAGAAGAAAAGCTAATTGTCAAATGAGTGATTTCATGTTAAACTCTCAGGTATATATACAAGGATTTCTTGTCTTTATGAATATCATGAGTGGCAGTACAGTGTAGTGGTTGAGTGCCCTAGCTCTGGAAAAGAACGCCTAGTTTCAAATTTCATCTCTACTAATTTGTCTGTGCCTCAGTTTCCTCGTTTGTAAAATGGAGATGAATACAGTACCTACATCGTAGAGCTAATAAGAGGATTAAATGAATATGCAAAATGCTTAGAAGAGTATCTGGCATATAATAAGTGCCACATAAGTGTTATTATTAGTATAAGGATACACCTTGTATAGCCCATCCTCAGTGATCCATTGTAGTTGACAGTGATGGTAAAGAGTACATGTGGTCTCACTTTCCCACAGCCATATAGGTGATTTGCACAGCTGGACAGCATCACCAGTAGAATGACATTGTATAAGGACACATCATGTGCCTGCAATGTACCTAGCCATATGTTCTGAGTATTACAAAATGACAAACACTCTGAATTTCTATAAACTTCCTTGCCTAGATGAGGAGACAAACTGATGGTAGATGAAATAGAGACTGAATGCTAAAATGAGGGTAAACTGACTCCACCTGCATTGGGAAGTCAGAGAAAAGAGCAGTCATTACAGATCCTATCACCTTACTAGAGAAAGTAGGACTTGAACTAGGCCTGGAATAATGGGTGGGATTTTAATTGACTGGTGAGAAGATAATGGACAATTCTGAATATAAGACTGGAGTCTCATGCATATTTGTTCTAACCTTTCTCCCCAGCTTTTAAATAAATAGCTGCAAAGAAAGGAAAAAGTGAATGAGGAGGCCAGGAATGCCATAAACCCATGAAACCATAAATAAATGCTTGTCCTATTGAAGGGATTTAAAAATAAGGGATCTGTGGATAAAATTTAGGGCTTCCAGGAACTTGGGTGGAAAAGAAACTTACATCTTTATTTTCACTTACCTCTCACTGAAATTTAGTATTTTCTTAATTATGAATATAGTCAGCAAACCACAGTAGCATTGGCAGTAAACAAGGCTTCATTAATAGAAATCACAGATTTTTACATATGAGTTTACATATAAGTTTATAACTATGCAGATATCACAAAATATCATTTATACTCCTCTCCTTTCCTAGATATTAGTCCCACTGCTATTCTTGTTATTTAAGAGTTAATTTTTTTAAAGCAGATATTGCTAGATCAAAGATGTTTATTATTTGATAACATTTAAATGCAATTTGTTTCCTTTATAATCTAATGTATTTTATTTTTTACATTTAAAATCATTATTCTGAAAAGGAGTTCACTGGCTTTACCACATTGCCAAAGGAATCCATGGCACTGAACTAGTGCTTCTATTTATGGACCTGAAAATATATTAGTTTTCTTGGTAACCATATCCATAGTTGACTCATTGAGCTTGCAATCAAACAAAATCCCTTTTTTGCGTGTTAGTTTAGGCTATATTTATTCCCTAATATAGGCAACTAACGTTACTACCCAGCCAGTGGCTGTAACTAATTGACAAATATCATGAAATTCTTAGAGCAACATTTTATAAAAATTTCTGCATACCTAAATATAGAACTTGATATTAACTACCTGAGGTGATATCTTATAAGGTATTTCCTTATGCAGATATATCTGCCAAACAAAATTTATATAGTTCTTTGTTTCTAGTTTTATTGAGATGTAATTGACATATAACATTGTATTAGTTTAAGGTATACAATATAATGATTTGATAGATATGTTTATTGCAAAATGATTACCACAATAAGTTTAGTTAATATCCTTCACCTCACAGTTACAGTTTTTTTTCTTTTGATGTGAATTTTAAGATATACTCTCTTAGCAACTTTCAAATATACAATACAGTATTGTTAACTCTAGTCACTATGCTGTCCATTACATCCCAGAACTTATCTATCTTATAACTGGAAGTTTGTACCTTTGGCCACATTCACCCATTTCCCCTCACCCCTTGCCTCTGACAATCACCAATCTGTTCTCTGTTTCTATAAGTTCAGTTATTTTAGATTCCACATATAAGTGAGATCATACAGTATTTGTCTTTATCTGACTCATTTCACTTAGCATAATGCCATCAAGGTCTATTCATGTCACAAATGGCAAAATTTTCTTCTTTTTATGGCTGAATAATATTCCTTTATGTATATATGCCACATGTTCTTCATTCATTCATCCATCAGTGGACATTTAGGTTGTTTCCATGTCTTGGCTATTGTTTAAAAAAACAAAAAATGCTGCAGTGAACATAGGGGTAAAGATATCTCTTCAAGACAGTAACTTCATTTCCTTCCAATATATATCCAGAAATGGAATTGCTAGATCATGTGGTACCTCAATATTTTATTTTTTGAGGGAACTCCATACTGTTTTCCATGGTGACTACATGAATTTATATTCCCACCAACAGTGTACAAGAGTTCCCTTTTCTCCACATCCTTGCCAATCTCTTTATCTTTTTGATGACAGCCATTCTAATAGGTGTGATGTGGTATCTCATTGTGGTTTTGATTTGCATTTCCCTGATGGTTAGTGATGTTGACCACATTTTTATGTACCTGTTGGCCATTTGTATGTCTTGTTTGGAAAAGTCTATTCAGTTCCTCTGCCCATTTTTCAACAGAATATTGGGTTTTTGCTATTGAGTTGTATGAGTTCTTTCTATTTTTTGAATATTAACCCTTTGTCAGATATGATTTGCAAATATTTTCTTCCATTCTGTAGGTTGCCTTTTCATTTTTTTTGATGGTTTCCTTTTCTGTGCAGAAGTTTTTGGTTTGATGTAGTCCCACTTGTTTATTCTTGTGTTAATTGCCTTTGCTTTTTGGTGTCAAATCCAAAAAATCATTGTCAAGACCAATGTCAAGGAGCTTACCCTCTATGTTTTCTTTTAGGAGTTTTATAGTTTCAGGTCTTAAATTCAAGTCTTTAATCCATTTTGTTGATTTTGTGTATGGCATAAGATAAGGGACCAGTTGCATATTTTGCATGTGACTCTCCAGTTTTCCCAGGACCTTTTATTGAAGAGGCTCTCTTTTCCCCATTGCACATTCTTGGCTCCTTTGACCGTAAGTGTATGGGTTTATTTCTGGACTTTCTGTTCTGTTCCATTGATCTTTGTGTCTATTTTTATGCCAGTACCATAATGTTTTGATTACTATAGCTTTGCAATATAGTTTGAAATCAGGAAATGTGATGCATCCAGCTTTGTGGTTCTTTCTCAAGATTGCTTTGACTATTTAGGGTCTTTTGTGGTTTAATACAAATTTAGGATTGTTTGCTCTGTTTCTGTGAAGTATGCTATTGGAATTTTGATAGAGATTGCACTGAATCTGTAGATTGCTTTGGGTAGGATGGACATTTTAACAATATTAAGTTTTCCAGTCCGTGAACATAGAGAGTATCTTTCCATTTCTTTGTATCTTCTTCAGTTTCTTTCTTCAGTGTTTATAGTTTTCAGTGTATAGGTCTTTCACCTCCTTGATTAAATTTATCCCTAGGTATTTATTCTTTTGATGCAATTGTAAATAGGATTTTTTAAAAATTTCTCTTTCTGATAACTCATTGTTGGTGTATAAATATGCAACTGATTTCTATATATAGTTTTTGTATCCAGCAATTTTACTGAATTCATTTATGGAACATTCTAACAGTTTTTTGGTAAAGTCTTGAGGATTCTCTATATATAATATCGTATCATCTGAAAATAGAGACAGTTTTACTTCCTTCTTTTTGATTTGGGTGCCTTTTATTCCTTTTTCTTGCCCAACTGCTCTGGCTAGGACTTCCAGTACTATATTGAGTAAAAGTGGCAAAAGTAGACATCCTTGTCTTGTTCCAATCTTAGAGGAAACACTTTTCACTTTTCACCATTGAGTATGATGTCATATATGCCCTTTATTTTGTTGAAGTATGCTCCCTCTATACCTGCTTTGTTGACAGTTCTTTTTATCATGAATGGATGTTGAATTTTATCACATGCTTTTTCTGTATCTATTGAAATGATCATATGATTTTTATCCTTCATTTTGTTAGTGTGGTATATCACATTGATTAATTTGTGGATGTTCAATCATCCTTGCATCCCTGAAATAAATCCCACTTGATCATGGGATTGTATGATCCTTTTAATGTATTTAGTATCTGCAGATATCCTGCCAAACAAAAATTATATATTCTTTTTTAAAACAGTGGTACTTTTTGGTTTGTTTTGTAGTGTAGGAGATAGAGAAGGGCTGTTCTGGTTATTATTGCTGTGTAACAAACCACCCCGAAACTTAGTGATGTAAAAAAATAATTTTATTACATCCAAGGTTTCTGTGCATCAGGAATTTGAACAGGACACAGCAGTTATGCTCCATATATGCACTGTGCCATGATGTCTAGGTTCTCTCTCAGCTGGAAAAATTTGATAACTAAAGGTAGGAATCAACTAGGAGCATTTTCACTCACATGTCTAATGGTGCATTCTGGCCGTCAGCTGGGACTACAGTTGAGGCTGTCCTTTGGAGCACCTGTCTGTAGTCTTTCCATGTGACCTAGGCTTCCTCATGACTTGGTAGCCTCTTCCTACCTGGTGGTTGAACTGATTTAGATGGCAGCTCAGAACTCCAAAAGCAAATGTCCTAGAAAACAAGGTAGAAGCTGCCTGGCCTTTATGACCCATCATAAAGGATTACATCTGCCATACTCTATTGAGAAACAGTCATAAGGCCACCCAGATTCAGGGAGAGAAGAATTAAACCTGCCTCTTGATCACACTGATACAAGATCACATTGTACAAGAGCATGTGGAATGGGTGATGTTGTGCAGTTATCTTTGGAAAATATAATCTGCACCTGTAAGCGGGTGCAAAACTGTGGTAGTTTAAAGTATTTGAACCCATGGTCTGCAGTGACACAGTTTTTGTGGAATGATTATAGATGAAACGTCATTTGTCTAAATAACTCAGATTTGAAGTTGAGTTTTATAATTGCTATCTGTTATTCTAGTAACAAAAACTTCTCAATTTATTAGGGTTGGGGGAAGTGTCTTGTCTCTTTTCCAAATTTGAAATTTTTGTTTTTCCAAAAGGTGTAGCTATCTGTGTTTATCAGCAGATCTGAAAGCCACAAGTGTTATCTGACACATATAATAATGACAGAGGTAAAAAATGTTCCATATTTTCTCCACTAAAAGTTTTGTTTTTTAAAAAAAAATAAATTTATTTATTTATTTATTTATTTTTAGCTGTGTTGGATCTTTGTTTCTGTGCGAGGGCTTTCTGTAGTTGCGGCAAGCAGGGACCACTCTTCATTCCGGTGTGCGGGCCTCTTGCTGTCGTGGCCTCTCCTGTTGCGGAGCACAGGCTCCAGACGCGCAGGCTCCAGACGCGCAGGCTCAGTAGCTGTGGCTCACGGGCCCAGTTGCTCCGCATCATGTGGGATCTTCCCAGACCAGGGCTCGAACCCGTGTCCTTTGCATTGGCAGGCAGATTCTCAACCACTGCGCCACCAGGGAAGCCCCTCCACTAAAAGTTTTGATGTATAAAGGAACCATAAGGGTGCATTGTACAGTGTGTGGATTATATCACAGTATATCTTTTTAAGAAAAGGAGCCATATGTAAATATTGAATTCTAGCTAATGATATACATGCCAAAGTGATTAGAGGTAAAGTGTACTGGTGTCTGCAATTTACTTTAAAATTCACCAAATATAAGATGGATTGGTAGGTAGATAGATGTTTAGAAAGGTGATAAAGCAAGTGTATAAAAAGGTTAATTGTACAATATAGGTGGTGTGTATATAAGTGTTCTCTTAAAAAAATTCTTTCAACTTTTCTATATGTTTGAATTTTTCACAATAAAATATTGGGAAAAATCAGGAGACACCACTACACAATCACTAGGATGACCTTAAGAAGTTTGGGTTTTTTGTCTTTTTCAAGTATTCTCTTCATTAAAAGTTCTGACATAGTTTTGATGAAATGGGTTAAGTTATATTAACTACTGCCTCACCATTTTTATTCAAGTAATTGGATAATTACTTGGTAATAGAGAAAGCAGAAGGGAAGAGTTAGACAGAAAACCTCAGCACAGTTCTGTGACTGCAAAGTCAGAAACCTTCAAGACAAATAATTATAATTAACACAGTTTGCCACTGGAAAAACTAAAACTCTGAACTTAACGTATAAACAGAGTATGGTCTCCATTTCAAATGCTGTTTGCCCTGCTAAAATCTTACACCTCTTTTTTCTCTTCAGGCAATGACTTTTGATTTTCTTCGTTCTCTTTGACCTCAGCAATATGTTCCCTGTTTACATTATTCATGGAATCATGAAGGGTCACTCTTGTCTGTCCAATCCCAAAAGAGTTTGGCACTTTTTCAAATTGTTTTGCTTGAGTTGTACTGAAGTGGTAACCCGCTGACGCAGGCACAGTCCAGCTACTCTTGTGCTCTAGTCAGGCCAAAAAAAAAAAAAAAAAGATAAAATGAATGAAAGTGTCTTTCAGTTGCTAAGCAGAGGAATAGTTGGTAAGGAACAATAAAACTTTATAATTTTTTAAGTCCTTTGGTAAAATGTGGACTCACTGAGACATTTATACCTTAACTGAGAATAGTACTAATTAATCAATTGAGGTCATTGAGAACAACAGAAGATTTAAAATGCCCTTCTTAAGTGTCCACCAGTGGCTGGTACCAGCTATGACATGCTGTGCAAAACCCTTGCACTTAAGAAACATAAGCAGCATAGCTAGGAAGAAAAGTTGGAGAGAACACCAGGACATGAGCAGATTCACACTGCAAGATAAAGCAAAAGGAAGGTAAGTGCCAAGGACCAGATGGAATGAAATCATGTTCCCCCTGGCTCTCTTGCCCAGCCTGAGAAGCCAGGCCAGGGGAGTTTGTGATCACGGTACAGGAATGGGGACTATTGCTCAGTGCTAAGCTGCCCCATCTGTCAGAATTGCTATTGTATACGCTGCTTACTCCCAATTTTGTATTTAGTCATAGATTCTTATCTGAAGCTTGGTGGCTTTGGAAGCTGACTCACATTTTGTTCTGCTTAAGACTTTCACTTCCAAGTACACAGTCAGGCTTTGTTTGCCCAGTTTTGTTGTTTACGTGGTTGAATGCTATCCCCAGAAAGATGTACTCTGGAGCTAGTATGAAGTCAATGACTTGCCTTCAGCATTCATAAGGAAGTTCTGAAGTTTCTGTTTCAAGACTTTGACATGTCAGCATGTGCAACTCTAGCCTGATGCCAAAATGCCTTACACCAACAGGCTTCTTTCGATCTTGGTGTGCAAGATTTTCCTTGTGGCTATTAACCTGTTGCCATTAAGAGAAACAGAAAATTATAAGATTATGGTCTGTAACATAGTTTGTAGCACAAATATAATTAGAACTGTAACACAACACTGCTTTTGGTTTGTTAGGATTTTTAAGTATGTTGGCTTTTTTTTTTTTTTTTAATCTATTTTCTAAAACTGTGCATTCAACTCCTGATTTTCCATTCAATCCAAGATGATGCTTCCTGACTGCTCAGCTGGAATCTGGATTTGCCTTCTTTCATTTGGTACACTTTTGAACCAGTGGCAAGTCTTCTTGTGGGGAATATTTGGGGTAGCAAATTCTAATTTGGCAGCGCCCTAAGGACATTAATCAATCAGAAAATATAAATGAGCAAATCATTTCTCAGATGAAATGGTTCGATTGAGAATACTATTGAAATAAAAACATCCAAATGTTGACCAAACTAAAAACACATGTACAATTCATAAGATCCAGGGTACTATTGATTTTGTTTTTAGATGCTTTTATTAGGCTTGATCTTTAAGCCTTTATAATTTAAGTAATTGGCAGTAACTTATCAACTGTTTTAATGCTAATGAGTTCACTTTTACTACTTGCTCCCTCACTGATGGCATAGCCCTCTCCATTGCCTTCCTCACTTTTATTATATGCCCACCTCAGCCTGATACACAGCCCCATTGCCAGCAGCTTCCATGATATGTTGTTGTGGAAAATATTGATTCAAATTTTGGGTGACAAATTATAATTTAAGTGTAATTTATATCATTATCATGATGTAAACATACATAGTACTCAAATATTTAAATAACTGAAATATTCCTCAGATAAAAAGCACACTTATCCTGGGCTTCCCTGGTGGCGCAGTGGTTGAGAATCTGCCTGCCAATGCAGGGGACACGGGTTCGAGCCCTGGTCTGGGAAGATCCCACATGCCGCGGGGCAACTGGGCCCATGAGCCACAATTACTGAGCCTGCGCGTCTGGAGCCTGTGCTCCGCAACAAGAGAGGCCGCGACAGTGGGAGGCCCGCGCACCGCGATGAAGAGTGGCCCCCACTTGCCACAATTAGAGAAAGCCCTCGCACAGAAACGAAAGACCCAACACAGCCATAAATAGATAAATAAAAATTTATAAAATAACCAAAGTAGAATTTCAAAAAAAAAAAAAAAAAAAACAGCACACTTATCCAGGTTGGCCATTGGTAATAAGAGAAGACCTCCCACAGGAAACTTTTTTAAATGTTATTTATTTTTGTTGTTGTTTGTTTTCAGTGCTCTTTCTTTTGTCCAAAGCGCTAATGATTAAGACTTGAGAATTCAGGAAAGAGACAGTACTTGATTTCTGCCAAATGGATTGAAGAGAATGGTAATCTTGAAAATATTAAGCTAGTATGAGTTTTTGAGTCATTCATTTTAAAATTCATGTATGATGTTTACCATTACCATTGTCTGTATTCAGATAGTTTAATCGCCCGCCATCTGTGACTTCTCAGTGATAATGCCTAGTAAAAGAGCCTATTTTAAAAGCCTTCTATGGAAGAAAGTAAGCCTTGGAGGCAGGACAGGCTACACAATTTGTGAAGCCCAAGGAAATTGGAAATGTGGAGCCCCTTGTTCAAAAAAACCGGAAAAAGTGCCATTAAAGGTACTAAAATAGGAAGCTTTTTTTTCTTTCTTCCATGGTCTGTCTCTCAGCTTGTAGTGGTGTTTGCATTTGCTAGGTTGGGTCATGTTCCTTCAGGCAGGTGGATACTCTCAGAGCACAGATTCTCATGGGCCCCTGGGGGTCTCACCCCATGGCTCAGGCATAAGCTGCCCATCAGATATCAGGTTTTCCCTCCTCCAGCCACTTGAGATGCTGTGCCTTGGCCAGCGGTGGGGAAGTGAGCCAGGCATCTCCCCTTCCTATAGCCCCATGGCCCCAACCCACACTGGATGGGAATTGCAGCCTCCACCCTGGAACATGACGGCTGCCTGGATCAGAGGTGGATAAGAAGCTTGCCCTTGCCCGGTGCCCACCAAACGCTCTGCAGCACTGCCAGCCCTGGGCAGGACAGCTGCCTCCATGCCCCCACCTCGTAACCAGTGGGTCCCATGGTCATGGACCTTCTCCCACATCTCTTTTCCTAAAAAGTAATTTCTTTCATTAGATCCAATTTTGTGTAGGATTCCATTATCAATAATTAAGCATCCCATATATCATTGAAGTGAAACCTGTAGGCAGGAAATGTAAACCCATATTGGAACAGCTCTCTGATACTTTATTTAAAATTTGTAAATTGTTATTATAGGTTTTCTAGTTGATTTCAATGAGACGGCTGAGGCACTATAAGATAATTTATCAGAATTGGAAGTGTAAATACTTGTTTCTCTTTGAATTCTGTGTGTCTAGCCCAGTGCCTGATATTTTGCCCCACCTCAAGATGCCACGGGATACATGCCATCCCTGACCCTTTCCACATCCATACCTAGGGGCACCCTGCCTGAACAGAAGCAGAGAGCAACAGTGTTCACCAGGGAGAGAGAGCAGAAAGCTGGAGACCGGGAGGAGGAGACTGCAGCGTACCATCCCTCTGTGCACGCTCCATTGTCCCACCAGACTTGACTTACAGAACACAGATTCAAAGATAGAAATATTAAGAATTTCAAGGCGGCAGTCACAGAGCATTAAACCCCAAGCTCTGAGCCCTTCTATGTGACACCTATGAAGCTGCCTGCAGGCTAAACCAAATCTACCCATAAAATAATAAGATAATGGCTAACATCTGTTATGCCAGGCACTGTTCTAAGCACTTTACAGGTATTAATTCATTAATCCTCAGAAAAGTTTATGAAGTATGTGCCATTGTTATCCCCATTTTATAGATGAAGTAACTGGTATCCAAGGTCACTCTGTAATAAAGGGTACACTGAAGGTTCAAACCCAGGGAGTCTGGCTCACAGTGATCCTTGTTGGACAACTGAAAGAGTGAATAACTGAGACATTCACTCAAAAAGCAAATCACACTTGTAAGCACTGTGCAATGTTGGTGGCTTTGTCTTAAAGCAAATTTCTAGAAGATAAAATCCTGATTGATTGCAGATACCTTGGGTATTCTCTAACAGGCTGTTGCCTTGGTCTAGTTAGAGCATCAAAAGCAACTATCAAATAAGCAGGCTTCTCTCGGGGATTTGTGGATACTCCTAGAATTGTGATGTTTTAAAACCTTCTGTAGATGTCTACTCTAATCCCCACCCTCAAATTGCCCTGCCCAAGGTTATGCAGCTAATTAATGACAGAGCTGGACCTCAAACCTCTTTGTCTCAGAGAAGGAAGTGGAAAGAAAGTTGCTGGACACCTCTTCCGGGCAACATTCTTGGTAAATACTTAGACCCTTCCTTGAGAAGGCTGCACTGGGAAGAAAAGTGTGTGAGGCAGGAAGAAAGGGGGCTGTCTACCAATATCTACCCCAATGTTGACTTTATTTTCTTTTTGTCTCCCTTGTTAAAGGTGATGTCATGTTTCTTTGTGTAAAAATACTAGTGTTGACTGCAGCCATTTCATCTTAATCATAATTGCTATTATAAAGCCACTATTTTCATTGAAATTGCTATTATAAAATCTTGACATTATAATGGAGAAATTGCTGGGTCAATTTGTCTCACCCATCTCTCCAAAATAAGAGAATTCAAAGACAGCATGCAGTGTGATTCCTTGATGCATGTGCCTTCAAGTTGCCAGCAAGATAGATCCTAATAACTCTCATTAACTTTATTTGCGGGATTTGCAAGGGACCAGGCCAGAGACCGTGATGGTTGCTTCCTCTACTGACTTTCTTTTCCTCCAGAACATAGTATGTCACCATAGAAAAACATGGGATAAGAGCCAAGGCTAACCTGTTTATTTAACCAGTTTATTGAGGAATGTCAACTCAGGAGATATACATATTGAACAATTTTATTTGCTCTCATGGTAGCTTTCAACTGGCTTTGTCAAATCTTTTCCTGTCCCTTAGGTATATCTTTGTCATATTCACCAACTTTGGGGCCACTTGTTTATTAAAATTTAGCCTCAAATGCAGTTTAAAATCTCATCCGCCCTCTACCCAGTGCAGGCTTGAACTGGGATCCTCACTGTTTGAAAGGTGGAGAGGAATTGGAGAGCTGTGTCTGGTTCTGAAGATTCTGGGTCTCCCTGCTCTTTGCAGGGCCTGGCTTCTCCAGTGTGTTGGACCAGGGACAATGGAGTGGTAACAGGGCACATGTTTCTTTACACAGCTGCCCACTTGTAAAGTCCTCTGTCTATTATGACTACTTCTCTGACTACATCTGAGGCCGGCATCCAAATCCTGGCCCTCTCAAAGCCTGGATAGATGAGAGTTTCAGAGAGCCCTGTAGGGTGTCCCCACCGTGTTGTTTTCTGAGGTCAGAGCATAGCAGTCATGCCACCTCCTTCCGTGCCCACAGTGGTATGCCTCGCCAGCCTCTTGCTGTTGTCTCCCGTTGCCAGGCAGGTCATCACCTCGGGTAGAGCACCAGCAAGCTGACTCAAGTGCAACTCCTCCTTGTCCCACAGGAGTTTCCTGCGAATGCAGGCTGCTCCACCACTGCCCTTCTCTCTGCCCTGCCCTTCCTCTCTAGCTCTCTCTGCCTTGCTCAGATGGGCACAGGGACAGATTAGCACATTCTCTGCTCACAGATCACCAATGGAGAATGAAATGCTGATGTTTTCATCTCACAGGTACAGCTAGTCCTTGAGTTAGTCTCTCGGAAACCCCGCCAGCACCTTCGAAACTAGCTTCATAGAATAGAATCTCCTTTCATCACAAGCACTGTACTTCCCACAAAGACCAGTGGCCCCATCAGTCTTGCCCACCTTTCCCCAAACTTTTATATGGAGGTTGGGGTGATAGCTGTGGTACATTCTGCCACCTTTTAGGTTTGAGAGGTGTCTGGGCCCAATTGCTGAAGACTCTCTTTAGGTCTCACTTAGTCCCTATTGTTGTCAAGGATGGGTCCATCCTGTCAAGCAACAATAAAAGTACCACTCGCCATGCTGTTATATTTATATGCTGGTAGAAGGAATAATTTTTAATGCAGAGCAAAGCCTTTGAGAAGTCCTTGGCACACAGTAAAAATTAATGTTCATTCCCTAGCCCTTTCAGAAAAAGGCTGAGAAGATTTAACAAAGGAGGATGGGGCATCAAATAGACTTTGACAAAGTGGATAGGATGGAGAAAAGATATTTCAGCCAGAAGGAGCACATGAACAGAGGATGGGATATGGAAAATTGGAGAGCAGATTGGGGAAAGTGAGTAAACTTTTTGTTAGCGGAAAAGCAGGATATAATATCAGAAAAGCAAACTGGGAACATCAGATCAGGGTGTTATTGAGGACAGAATTAGGGAACCTAAACCCAGGTACAGTGGAAAGGCTTCTCAGAAAAGAGAAAATAGCAAATTTGGGGAAGTTGACTCTTAGGCAACATGCAGAATGGGGTAGAAGAAAGGAGACCAGGGAAGTAGTATTATAACAATTTAAAGAAGAAAAAATAAGGAAATAAGGGGTGCAGGAGAGCTGATGGAGAGGGAGAATCTAAGGAATATTGGGATCATCTGTGATTTCTGAGGGCTAATCTTATAGGACAGGATATGCCAGCATGTCCCAAATGCACGCTGCATAACACTAATGCCGTCAGATGCACCAAGTCAACAAAGGATTCTCTGATCCGATGAGCTGAGGAAGCTCAGGATAATATAGCCCCCACTTAGAAATTCGTAGTTAAAGTAACACAGCAATCCTAAAGAAACACACACGCACAAACATACGTAACTTTGTTTAACCTAGCATTTCCCAGAATTATTTGATCATAGAACCCCCTTGCTTGTGACTCCTATCATACAGAAACAGTGTTCCAAAAAAGACACTTTGAGAACCACTGCACCATGTTATATGTTATGAATAGATTGACATACGGATTTGTATGTTAATATTGTACATTTCTTTAGCAAACAATAACAAGCAAAAGCATAATTTATGATAAATTCTGTTCCTGAGTAGAATAGTTCCTCTTGGACTCTCTAAGCTTGAGCTATATCTTTTGAGACTTGACCTTGTCTCATATTCAAAATAAAGTATCTTTTTGTAGAATAAGACCAGGAATGAGTAGCTCCAATTTTATAATAATTTCTGGGATTGACTTTTGTGGCCTTAAGATTTAAGTACATCAGTATCTGTGTCCTTAGCTTTGGGCTCAGAAGGAAAAGAGCTTTATTTTTTAGAGTGCATTTTTATTTTAAAGTGAGCACATGTAAAGCAAGGGTTTTGTCTGGGAAAATAAGAGGAGGAAAGCTGTCTCATTTGTTATATTGCTACACATAATAACTGCTAGCTGAAAGTGTGTTAGATTATGAAAGTAAGGCAGATATTAATTACACTTTATACACAAAGAAATTTGAGACTTAAATATGGTAATTTATTGGCTCAAGGTAGCTAATTTATGACAGAACCAGGACTTGGGAGAATCAGGACTCATGGTTTTTCTAATAAAGCACTCCTCTGAAGGAATAAAAGATAAAATGACCCCTTTTGTTGAATGTCAAAAGGTCCTTTCCTTTGTTTGTAAATTATTCCAAACCTCTAAGGGGGCCTAGCCACAAATGCTACTGTGTTCACACTTTTTCTTGGACAGAGGACCCTCCCTTCCACACAATTACTTAAGACATTGAATGTGGTGAATGTGTCTTTCTTGCCTTTACACTTTTCACTGTATCCACTGAAGAATATCAAAGACTAGTAAACTCCCAACTGTCAGGGCAGGGATTATGCCCAATTGAATAATAAAGAAACTGAGGTAATAGCAGCATCTTACTCATATACCTCCAGTATATTTTTTCACTTAAAGAGACTCATCTATCTCAAAAATAGTAGTGCCTGTGACCTTGACTCAAGCTTGAACTGTTGCTACATTATTGTTTTTAACTTATAAACAAAAGCTTATGAAAGAAGTAAACTTTACTTCCAACAAAAGTAAAATGGCAAAAATGGTTTTAAAAGCCATTTGCTTTATATCTTTAATAATATTCAAATATTAGGTTAATAAGAAGAAAAATGTGATTTTGTTTATCATTTTTCTCATATTACATATTTTTGATGTCATTTATAAAATCTATTTCAAAATTATTTTGCCACGATCAGATTTATAGTTGTTTTACATATCTGTTCATTCTGAAAAGTATTTTTAATAATAAAGAAGAATATATAATCTGTTAAAACAAAGGATGGTTACCTCAGAGAATGTAACTAGGAAATTAGGAGTAGGGAGGGGCACTTGTAGTTGTTTGCTTTATATATTTTTTATTTTATATTATCTTTTATAGTATTTTAATTTATCATAAGCCTATATTACTATTATGATTTTTTCAAAGTTCATAAAAATTGGTTTTAAAGAATGAAGACATATAATTAGCTTCGTGAACATTTACACTTTGTCAAAAAATTAAGTATTTGAAACATACAGATATACAAAAGCTTCTATGTACCCATCACCCAATTGTGACAAACATTAATATTTTAGGGAAGTAAAATTTTTAACAAGTAAACACCTCAAACTTAGCCTATTGACTTAGAATAAATGTGAGTTCTTAGGCTTTCCTGCCTGAATCAGCATCGTTATAGAAAATGGCATATGCTGCCATAGCGCTGTCTTATGCCTTGGAGCCCCGCTACAGAACACTTGTAACTGTGGTTGCTGGGCAACGGACAAAACAGCAAACCCAGCTCCCTTCACTTCTACGTTTATTTATCTAGATTAATGATGTAGACCATCATAAACAAACAAGATATTTGTTATATAAATAGGATGGCTAATGCATTTCAGGAAATTTTAAGATTTTCCTTAGCGTTCAATGTGTACTTTCAGTGCTTTTAACCTTGAAAGAGATATAGATTGTTTGGAAACCAAAATTAAAGTTAGATTGAAAGAATATAATGTGATTTCCTTAGCTCATGATAAATAGATTCACTATGAATCTTAGGAAAGGTACATTGTGTTTTCTATTTGAATTGTTTCCTAACAAATAGAAAGAATAGAATAATTCATGTATAGAATAATAAATAGAATACTTCATTTATATTAAAGCACAAAATAATCTTACCAGTTAAAAGAGATAATCTCAAGTTACTCTTGGCTCTCATTCTCTACCAAACTTCAAAGGATAATCAAATCCAAAGGAAATTTTTTTAACCAGCAAAGCAGAATGTTATAATGACAGTTCATTTTTGAATGTGCTTGTTCATCTATAAGGGCTAAGAAAGTTATAAATGCAATGTTTAACCATTTTATAAGGTATGATATCTACTGTCAATTGTAATGGTTATACTACACCATATTAACAGTCAGTACAAAAGTTCTACCATCTCTAAACAGGTTGTTTCCACAATTAGTATCTGTGTACTAAGTTAGCAATAAAATATATATGGACCCATTTCCTCAGATTCTACCTCAGAGGTGTTGCAAAAATAAAATGAAATAATACGTAATCATTTTAGGAGCGAAATGTAAAATGCTACCCATGAAAAAATGTCTAATAAAAATAATAATAGACATCAATATATCCAGGTATACTGGAAATTAGACTTCAGATCTCAAAAAAGATTTTTTTTGTTATACCCTTTTACTCCCCTTTTGTTGTCTATCATGGTAATTTATATAGTGGGAAGGCTTTCAAACTTTCTGTATGCATAACTGCTTCCGTTACGTGATGAACTGACCCACTTACTAATATAATTCAAAATAATAACTAATATTTGCTAAATGCTTCCACATGCTAGGCGTTATGCTAATTTCTTTACGGGTTTAACCCATCTGATTTTCATAAAAACCTTATGAAGAAGGCATTAATGTTAACCTCAGCTTACAGAAGGGAAGAGCCAGTCAAATTGTGTGCTCAAAAACTACTCAGATGGTGGAGCACCTACCTCATTCATAATGCAGGCTCTGAACCCCCATGTTATGTCACCTCTCACAGCCAGCACGGGGTCCGTCATCAGGTAAACGCTTCTTCCATTCCTACTGCCACAGCTTGGGATTATACCCGCTTCATCTCATCCATTGCCCTGGATTCATAACTGAATACGGCAGTCCCCCATTATCAGCGGGGATACATTCCAACACCCCCAAGGGATACCTGACACCAAGGATAGTACCAAACCCTGTATATAATATATTTTTTCCTGTACATACATACCTATGATAAAGTTTAATTTATAAATTAGGCACAGTCAGAGATTAACTGTAACTAGTAATAAAATAGAACAATTACAACAATATACTGTAATAAAAGTAATGTGAATATGATCTCATGATCTCTCTATCTCTCCAAATATCTTATTGTACAAATTTAATGCCTTTTCCATCTTAACTGAGCATTTTTCATGCACCATGGCCACAACTTTTGCAGTTTGAGGTAGGACAGCAAAACTAGCATAAATTTCTTTTTCTTTTTCCACAATTTCATGGATAGAGGATTCATTCTTACTGCAGATCATAGCAACCTCAGCATACAAATATTTTTTCTTATTAGGTCTAGAACTTTCACCTTTTCACTCATAGGGATCACTTTATGGCTGCTCTTTGGCATATCGGGATTGCCCAGCATTACTACTCTTATGCTTTGGGGCCATTAAGTAAAATAAGGGTTACCTGAATACAAGCACAGGGATACCCCAGACAGTCAGTCTGAGAACCGAGAGGGCTGCTAAGTCAGCGGTCCCCAACCTTTTTGGCACCAGAGACAGGTTTCATGGAAGACAATTTTTCCACGGAGTGGGGCGGGGGGTTGGGGGTGGGTATGCTTCAGGCGGTAATGCAAGCGCTGGGGAGCGGCAGGTGAAGCTCGCTCACCTGCTGCTCACCTACTGCTGTGCAGCCCAGGGTGGAGGGGGGCCTGGGTTGGGGCCCCCTGTGCTACGTGACTAACAGGCTGGGTTCACTGGACAAAGGAATGATTCACATCCTTGGTAGGAGGGAGCAGGAAGGCGCAAGATTTTGTCATGCCATGTAGAATGGCTTGCAACTTAAAAGTTACAAATTATTTATTTCTGGAAAAAATTATTTTTACAAATAAATTAAATTATTAATTTTTAATAAATTAATAATTTAATAAATTAAATAATAATTAATTAATTTTACCAATAAATTAAATTATTGATTTTTTAATAATTAAAAAATATTATTACAAATAAACAAAAGTTACAAATTATTTATTTCCGTTTAATAGTTTCTGATTGAACCTGCAGAAAGTAAAACCACGGATAAGGGGGGAATGACTGTACTTCATCTGACCACATCTCATCTCCTCTTTTGATTCAGTCACTTCACCTGCTCCTTACGTTCTAGGACAGAGGGTCTCGAAGGGTGATCTGAGAATCAGCCGCATCAGCATCACCTGGGAACTTGTAGAAGCACAAATTGTTGGCAGTGGACCCAGCAATCTGCATTTTAACAAGCCTTCCAGGCGATCCTCCTACATGAGTGTTTAAAGAACAAGTTAAAATACCAATAGATAGTGATATTCAAATGTGACATGTTTATCTACAAATATCTTAGGCTGTATTTATTGCTTGCTGAACTCCCTCCTCTCTGTGTACAAAACAAGCACATACTTGCCAGACCACAAGCAAATCCATAATTTGCATGATTAGTATCAACATTTCCATTTATTTTGAATGTATAGCACATATTTATCTGAATTTTTTTTTTTTTCACACACACACACACTGTATTTTATTTTTACAAGAGATAAATCGACTGACACCAAGCATTGTACATGGATGACCACAACAAAAGCAACAATGATTGCAATTACCAAACATGAAACACACTCATACTATGTCATAGTATTGACATTCAGTCCAGTAATCCTCCACTGTAACAGCTCCTTTACTTTGCAGTGAAAATTGATTTGTATATTCTTTGCCTCTGAGTCCTTGTGGAATTTTTTTTTTTTTTTTTTTTAATTCAGACAGAAAGTCACAAAAATTATACTCATCCTCATCAGTTCACTCAGTCCCATGTAATTAATTTTTTTTTTTCATCTTGATCTTTTGTTAGCACTTTTATGAGTTCATCAGTTTTTTTTTTGTTTGTTTGTTTTGTTTTTTTTTTTTTTTCCTTTTTTTTTTTTTTTTTTTTTTTTCACACACACACTGTATTTTATTTTTACAAGAGATAAATCGACTGACACCAAGCATTGTACATGGATGACCACAACAAAAGCAACAATGATTGCAATTACCAAACATGAAACACACTCATACTATGTCATAGTATTGACATTCAGTCCAGTAATCCTCCACTGTAACAGCTCCTTTACTTTGCAGTGAAAATTGATTTGTATATTCTTTGCCTCTGAGTCCTTGTGGAATTTTTTTTTTTTTTTTTTTTTTTTTTTTTTTTAATTCAGACAGAAAGTCACAAAAATTATACTCATCCTCATCAGTTCACTCAGTCCCATGTAATTAATTTTTTTTTTTCATCTTGATCTTTTGTTAGCACTTTTATGAGTTCATCAGTTTTTTATCTGAATTTTTACTTACAGAGTTCCCATTTCCTTAATCACTACCACCACAGCCCAAATTCTGAAAACGATAAAAAAAGAAAATTTTTCTTTCCAAATTCTTAGACATACTTTGCTCTCAAGTTGCCAAGAGAAGATTTAAGAAAGCCAATTTTATACCCAAAGGCTATAAAGTTGAAGGAATTATATAGACATCATTCTAAAATTTGTACTGGATTATCTGATTTGGCTCTCTGGCCTAAAGTTCACCAGATAATTTCCAGGGCTATAATTCATTTTCACTTATGAGACCTTAGTCAGTTGTTGGGAAAAAGGTATTTTTTCCCATCTCAAGTTAATCCAGTAATGCTTCCATGTACCATTAAACTATTGGCACATTCTACTCCCAGAGGATAGATTTTGTTTGGCATCCTGAGGAATTTTGATATATTTAAGAAGGTGAGAAGTACACATTGGCATCATTTAAACAACATAAGTCTAAACCCAAATTGGCTGCTACATGCCAAAAATACGAAATGTGCCAACTGTTTAATAGTACACAATAACTGTTCAACTACATAAGTTGATTTCAGCAAAACTGTTTGGTGTGTGTTTTATCCTGAATCATTTAGATACAATTATGCCTTATGGTACCTTAATAATAAAGGCAAGTTCTCCATGACTTTTGCATAAGCAGATTTAAATAATATTGAAATGAGAGTCATACCAGAGTTGAATAAAATGTAAGAATACTGCTTTAATTCAAAATGCCATTTCAGCAGCTTCTATGCTGCCAACAAATGTGAAATAGGAGAATAAAGTTTGAGGTTGATGATTGTTGACAGTGAACCTCTTAACTTCCTTTAATAGAATAAAGTTGGACTTTTAGTGAGTTGGGGAAACATTTTACAGATTTTCTTTTATTTGCAGACTTTGAAGTATATATATTATTCATTTTATCAACATTTATTGAGTGTGTGTATATATATAAACATATATATATATATATATATATATATATATACACACACACACACACACACACATACATGGGATGCTATGCAAACCATGGTTGGAAAGATAAACATAGAAAGATATGACATAACCTTCTTTAGGGAGCTTACAGTCAAATGGGGAAGCCATGCAGCTAACACAAGTACTAACTTTAACACAAAGCAGACAGTGCTAGTATTTTAATATAGGTAAAAACCAAAAGTTAGTATGGCATAAGAGAGTAAGAGAATTTAGATGGTGGTAGGGGCTGTGTTAGAAAGGATCGCCTGGGAGCTTCATGTGACTGGTATAAGCAGACTTTAAACATTGAAACCCATGGTAGGGAAAGCAGAGGAATTGAAGCAAGCGTAGAAGCCACAGAGTGTGGGAAGGGAAAGGTGGAGGGGAAGAGGCTGCAGTTATAGAAATAAGGTATGTTTCTCTCTGTTACCAAATCAAGGGAAAAGAACTGGATGCAATTTTACATAACATGTAGGATATATTTGAGATGATCATAATATATTAGTTTCATGGCCTACCTCAAATTCACTTTGGGTAACCTGGGGTCATTCACTCCCAAGAGTCATCCTCCAGATAGCCAAAACTGAGGTGCCTTGAGGAGGTAGTGTGACTGCCATTCTGGAGAGACTTGCCATTGGTAGTAAGTCACCATGGATAGAGGAAAGCAGAGGTGGTTTTAAACATGAACCCCAAAGAAAAAGTCACAAAAACAGACGCTCTAAATTAGGCTGCTTCTCTCATAGGCAACTCTTCGTAGTGTGCCCCAGGGTGAGTGGCATGAGAGGTTTACTTATTTAACAATGATTAATGATTTTTGCAAGCAACCTAGGAGCCAGGTAGTAGAAAATAAAGTTGGGAGATAAGTTAGTATAAAGTCATGACAGCCTTCTTTATATTTAATGCCAAACAACTTTCTTCAGGACAAAGCAAATTAAAGCATAAAAATTATTGCTTAAAATTATATTTGGACTATATCCAAAAAAAAGAGCTTTCTTGTAACATGCAAAACAGAATATTTTACAATTGTAGATTACAGATTTCTTCTTAGAGATAAGCAGCTGAAGATAGTTTTAGAACATCCTCCAATTGTTTTCTTTTTCTGCAGTGAACAGGTTCTTTAGTTGTGTTCCCTCACGGTAGTAGTTAATATTATATTATTCTCTTATACATCTAAATAAATTCCTCTTCAGCAGAGTAAACCCAGATCTTATAGCATAGATTTCTGGTTAACATTTACTTTAATGAACACTAAAATATGAGTATTATCGGTGTCTTCCCCACCCCCACTCCCATCAGACTATCTCTGTTACCCTCAGTGAACTTACAAATATAGTAGAGCAGAAAAGGCTAATAGATAAGGAATAGCCACATATAATGAAATGTAAATTGTGCAGAGTAGTCATATGATTATAGCTCAGCAAGGAAAGTCAATTAGGTCTAGAATAAAGAAGGTGCTAGGACTTGGCCAAACCTGAAATGTGGTAGAATTAGGAAAACCCCGAAAGAGGAAGGTCCTCCTGAAAGAGAAGGGTGCAAGTGAAAGCACGGAGGTTTGAATGCCAATGGCACACTTGGAAACAGTCTAGAAACTGGCCTGACTGAAGGAAACTTGTGTTGGGGAAAGTAACTGAGATGGGGATGATTTGTAGAATGCCTTGCAACCAAAGAGGAAATGGAGAACTAGTGCAGGTTCTTGGCAATACGCTAAAAGCAACATTTAATGAATATTAGTCTGGTGGAAGTATACAAGATATATTCGTGGAAGCAGAGAAAAGAGGGATGCAGTTATTTTAAGTGTGAGGTTATGAAAGTGTCAAAAACTATAGTAAAAGTGAGGAAGGAAAGAAAGAAATGCATAAATTCACTTCCAATAAATAATCAACAAGACTTATACACAGATTAGTTATAGAGTGAAGAAAAATATGATAAAAATGCAGCTGTTCTATATGGCCCTGTATAGTCACATTTGGCTTTTCTGAGAGCTATTTCTCACAGCAACTTGGACCTAAATCTTATACATATCCACACAGCTACTACTCCAAATTACTTCCTCTGTCAGTGATTTCTAATTCTAACAAATGATCTTTAAAACATCCATTATTTAATTTCTAATTACAGTCTATCAGAAGAATTTGGAGGCTTTTACATGTATTTAAACAAGTTCTCTAGAGTATAGGTAAAAAGAGGAAAGGAATTATGGGTGAGGGTAAAAGGAAGGAGAAAAAATACTCAGAAAAATAAATACATAAATTGAACCACATAGTAATTCCTGCAACTAGAAAATAAAACTAAATATGGGTGATTTTATTGAACATCATCAGAGCCATTTAAGCTGCTTTATTCCCTGTCAGCATCTGTGAACCTTTATGGCTTTTATAATATTGATACAGGCACTTCCTGGAGGCAGATCGGTTGGTTGGTAGTTATTCTTCTCCCAACTTTGTTGCTGGCACAATAGCGCTCCCAGGAAGGGAAACGGGATTTGTGATGGATCTCATCCCCGATATGAGTAACAGAGGCTCCCAAGGGTTACCATAAGGCCTTTTCTGGACTCTGGAGAAGCTTAGGTTTTTCAGAGCACTGAAACCTCCAGGTTAAGATGTGGTTAAACTCGTTCTCACTCAAAAGCATCTCTCTCTTCCCTGTCACAGTGGTCTTTCCCTCAGGCTACCTGGGATGCAGTCATTGGTTTTTCAGAGTCCTTGATTGTCTTGCCTGAAGGTACAACCTGACCCAGATAGATGTGGCATGCCCTTGTCCTGTTGCTCAGTTCACTTCCACAGAGGTTTTCTTCCATAAGAAGTGTTAGGGTTTTTTGTTGTTTTGGGTTTTGTTTTTACATTTTCTGCTTTCTGTCTGATCACGCTGAACCCTCAGAGAGTGAGAAATGTATACTTTCTGATTTCTCCTTCCTGCTAGAATATCTTTCTGATAACATGTTTCTCACAGGGCTCATTTAAATGTCTTCTGTGGTGAAAGCCAGGCTTTTGTCTCTAGTCCCTGTGGTTTCCCTGATTGTTCAGTTCTATGTCCGTAATTAGTTCCCTGCATTCATGATTCACCTCTCCTTTCTCTAGCCTTTAGGCAGACCTGCATTTAACTGAAATATGCAGAAAGAACATACCTCTTCTGAAGACCTCCACAGAAGAGAATTCCTCATCCTCCAATATTTAATATCTTACTGTCAGTATCTCTCCATTTAAACTATATAAAATTGTAAAGGCTCAAAGAATCTAGGATATCACCATGACCTAACCTTTTACTTTATGTATGAGGAGATTAAGTACTATTCACATCCTAAACCCTCCTCAACTCAGGGTAATAAGTACATTTTAAATGACTTTCTAACAGGTCTACTGGTAGAAATTGACTTTGACACCTATTTGTGAAGCGGACTCTAGCTTGGCTCTATAGCCAAGAACAATGCCCAAAGCTCTTTTAAGGACTTAATTTATTTCAAGCATTAATTAAGTTCTTTCTTTATGTCTAGCATTCTTCCAACTTAAAAATTAATTTCAAACCCTACATTTATTCTTCTTTCCAACCCCCATCAATCACATGTCCTCTCCCAGGTCTACATTTTGGAAAATCTAGGAGAAGGAGGGGAACCAAAACTCTAATGTTAGGGAAGAGAAGCACAGGAAACATAGCTGCTATTAATACTAGATGGTGGGGTTGGGGAGTGGGGTGGGGAATGGCATAATCCCTGTCAGAAAGGCTGAACTGGGAGGAAGAGGAGAAAGATTGCACACCCAGAGTTTGACATTGAATAGACACTCAATATTTTTGAATTAATAAAATGAAATGAATCAGTGAACCACAGACTCAAAGCTCTGTCTCCAGTGTAGTCCCAACAACCTTTTGGATATCTCCATCTTACCGCAAAGAAACTTGAAATCAAACATGTCAAAATCTGAATTAATCACCTTTCCACCCTCTCCTACCCTTCTAATGTCCCCTATCTCAGTCCTTAGCGTGAATCCAGCCACCTAAACCACTAACCTAGGAGCCATCCTCTCTCATTCATACCTCACTGCCAGTCCTTTAACAAGTCTCATCAACTCTACCTTAACAATATCCAGGAGCTAGTCAAGTCTTCCCACAAAAAAAGATACGAAATACAGTTTTAACACAATTTCAAATAATCTCTCTCTTATAAAAACTGTGAACAGAGAAAGGAAAAGCTATTCAACTCATGTTATAAAACAAGTATTATCAAAACTAGACAGGGATAAAGCAGGAAAAGCAAACTATAGAAAACTATAGATCAGTTTCACTTATGACCATAGGTACAAAAATCCTACATAAAACACTGTTGGATGGAATTTGGCAGTTCATTCTCTCTCTCTCCCTCTCCCTCTCCCTCTCTCTTTCACACACACACACACACACACACACACACACACTACTAAGTATGGTTTCTCTTGTAAAACCAGGAATGATTCAATATCACGAATGTAGAGAAGTACTTAATAAAATTCAGTACTCATTCTTGGGAATTTTTAAAAAAATTTTTTTCTAGGAAACTGAGCATAGAAGAAAAGTTCTTATTCTGATAATGGTTGACCCTCAGGAACGAAGAGGAAACATTTTTCTTAATGGTAAAAATTTAGAAATGTTTCTACTAAAGTCAGGAGTAAGCATGTCCATTCTCTCCAGGTTTATTTAGCATTATTACTAGAAACGTTAACCATTTTAATATACCCCCCCGCAAAAAAAAATGGGAAAGAATTAAGTAGTATTATAACTGTAAAGGACAAGGCCAAACTGTCCTTACTTACTTTAAGATAATGTGACTGTTTACATCCAAGGGCATCCAAAACTATTAGAGAATCAACAGTGTTGCCAGATAAAAGATCTCAGACCTACGACTGACTTACCATCCCTGTTAACTTTGGTCATTTGTTAGCCTATCTATACTGCAGTTAACATCTGTAAAAAGGTTGTTGAAAGGGTTGAATGACAAACTACGTACAGTGCCTGGTACCTTATAAGCGTTATTATTATCTAATATTATTAGCTAATAGTAGCATTAGCTATTATTATCACCATTAAATTACTGTATTCAGTAGTCTTCTTATACACCAGGTATACCTAATCAGAAAATATAATAATAATAATAGATAATGATTATTCATCAGCTCATGTTAGTCTGCTCACCAAAACACCCACCATAGTTTTCCCAGTCACTCAGTGTAAAAGTCCTTAGAGTGGCCTATAAGACCTATGTGGTCTTGCCCTCCATTCTGTGTCTGTCCTCTTCTCCCACTCTCCCCCTGGCTCTTTTTAACTCAGATATGCTGGCCTCCTTGCTGTTTCTGAAGCACACTAAGCCATCTACCTCCTCAGGGCCTTAGCATTGCTATTCCCTCTGTCTGGAACACTGTTTGCCCAGGTATCCAAATGGCTTGCTCCCCCACTTCCTTTAGGTCTCAGATATCACCTTACAGCAGCTAGCTGCTACTATATATTTAGTGCCAGGCCTAAAAAGTACCTCACATGAACTACTTATGTCAGGAGAGAAAAGGTTCATCTGTTTTGTTCACTGCTCTATCCTTAGTGCTAGAAACAGTACTGAGACATCATAGAACTCAGTAAGTATTTGTTGGATGAAGAATTTAAAATCTCCTGAGAGGTCATTATGTGCTAAACACTGACCTAAATGCTTTCACACTTTAATCGTCACAAAAAACTCTGTTGAGTAGGTACCATTACTATCCCCAGTTTACTGATGAGAAAACCGAGGCATGGAGAGACTGAGTAACTTGTATCCTGGGATCACACAGCTGGTTAATTGCCGCACGTGCATGCTCTTATGGCACCTGAGATTAACACTAACAAAAGATGTACAACTTTGCTTATGGAGAAAAGTTTCAAAACTGTATTAAAAACCCCTTTAAGACCTTTTAGTTGGAATATTCATAGGTAGGAAAACTCAGTATCATAAAAATGGGAAATTCAACGCAATTATAGCCAAATTCCTGACAGAGTTTTTCTTAGATTTTGACAAGCTGATCCTTACTTCAAATGGAAAAGCAAAGAATCAAGAATAAGACAATTTTAAAGAAGAAGAGCATGGAGGGTGACTTGTTCTATCAAATATCAGATCTTCTCATAAGCTATAAAGAGTTAAATCGATATAATGGCCCCAGGATGGACAAATAAGCCAATAAAGGGCAATAAAGATCTTAGAAAAACAGACCCCCTCAAGTACAGAAAATTGAACTATGTCAGATGTGGCATTACAGTATCGTAGGTATGGAAGGACTGAGTGCTGGGATAGTTGGTTATTCTTATGAAAAATATTTATTCTATATACAAAAAATAATTCCCTGTTAGTTTAAAGGATTAAATGTGAAAAGTCAAACTTTAAAACTTCTGGGGGGAAAAAATAGGGCAATGGTATTTGACCATATTACATTTTAAAACCCCTGGTTGATTTTTAAAAAAACAAAAAAACATGGGCTATGTAAGAAGTAAAGAATTTGCAACGCACATCGCCAGCAAAGAATTAACACCCAGAATTGAGTATGTCATAAAATAACCACTCGATTAAAAACCGGGCATAATTGGGAGATTGGGATTGACACATATACACTATTGATACTATGTATAAAAGAGACAACTGATGGGAACATACTATATAGCACAGGGAACTCTACTTAATGCACTGTGATGTCCTAAATGGGAGGGAAATCCAAAAAGGAGGGGATATATGTATATGTATGGCTGATTCATTTTGCTGTTCAGCAGAAGCTAATACAACATTGTAAAGCAACTATACTCCAATAAAAATTAATTAAAAGAAAAAAAACAGGCATATGTAATTCCCAGAAGAGGAAGCAGAAAAAAATGTTCAAAGTCATTGGCAGCCAGGGAAAATGAAAACTAAAATAATGTCTATCATGTCATACCCATCAAATTGGCAAATTTTTTAAAGTCTGACAGTCACGTAAATTGGTGAGAATTTAGAGAAACAGGAACTTCCATATGGTGCTGATGGGATTATAAATTGGTACAACTACATTTGAGAACAAGTTGGCAATGCCTTGTCAAATGGATACTGTATATATCTTTTGACCCAGAAATCGCATTTCTGGATATACACTGTAGAAAAACGTCGACATATGCACAAGAAGAAAAGGATGTTTAATCTGCCTGCTAATGCAGGGGACACGGGTTCGAGCCCTGGTCTGGGAAGATCCCACATGCCACGGAGCAGCTGGGCCCGTGAGCCACAACTACTGAGCCTGCGCATCTGGAGCCTGTGCCCCGCAACGGGAGGGGCCGCGATAGTGAAAGGCCCGCGCACCGCGATAAAGAGCGGTCCCCGCACCGCGATGAAGAGTGGCCCCCGCTTGCCGCAACTAGAGAAAGCCCTCGCACGAACTGAAGACCCAACACAGCCAAAAATAAATAAATAAATAAAGTAGCTATAAAATTAAAAAAAAAAAAAAAAAAAAGTACTAACCATGTGCCACAAACTCAGGAATGACAATAGAACCACAGTGGTAGGGAGTTGATTTAAAAAAAAAAAAAAAAAAAAAAAGAAAAGGATGTTGAACACAGCATTTCTTATAAGACAGAAAAACTGAAAACAACATAAATGTCTATCAACAGGAAATTAGATAAATTAATTTTATATATTCACACAATGAAACTGTACTGTAGAGCAATTTAAAATCAATGAGCTAATATATTTTAAAAATTAAAAAATAAAATAAATGAGCTGGACCTACATGTATCAACCTGGTAAATCTCCAAATCATAAATTTGTATGAAGTGAAACAAGGTTCAATATAATATGTGCATTGATACTATTTATTATATAAAAATTTTAAACATGAAATATGATATTTATATGTTTATTTATTTATGTATAGTTAAAGGTGCCCATGAGAAAGATAAATGTCAGATTTACTTTAATGCTTACTTCTGGGGAGGTATGGATTGGGAAGAGGTACACAAGGGTCTTCACTACTGTCTTATTCTGAAGCAAATGTGACCATATGTTAGAATATGATAGAGTTTAGTCATAAGTACATAGGTGTTTCATTTAATGTTATTTTCTATAACATTATGTTATAGTTTTCTATATGTTTTCTATATGCCTGAAGTACTTCTATATAAATACACACATGCACCAAATTTAGCCACTTCTCACCACCTCTACAGCTACAGTCATGACCCTACCCCCCATTATGTCTTGCCACCGTTAATCTTTTACCAGAGCTGCTGCAGTCACCTCCTACATTGCCTGCCCACATTTCATTTGCTGTACATTACTCAGAGTAATCTTTTATCACCAAGTAAATCAGATTATGCTACTCTCCTGCTCAAAACACTCCAGTGGCTTCCCATAGAAGTTAAAATCCATACTTCTTACTGTGGCTCACAAAGGTCTTGTTCCCTCTCTACTCATTCCCCTGGCCCACCGACTACACTGGTCTTGCTGTTCCTTGCCAAGCATGCTGTTCTTACCTCTCGATTTGCACTCACTGTACCCTCTGCCTGAAAGCTCGTCCCAGGTCTTTTGCGTTGCTCCCTCCTTCACTTCATGTAAGTCTCTTCTCAGATGACCTCATCAGAGAGGCTTTTCCTAACCAACCTATCTTAGACATACCCTCCTCTCCTTGGCCTAAAGCAATGATACCTCTGTGACGATGGCGTACTTCGCACCAGGACTTCGTCTCTAAACACCAATTTCCAGTAAAAGAAACCAGGGCTTCTAGGAAAAGCGCTTGATTCCAGGACCAAGGGAGGGAAAGCACAAGATGAAGCTGAACTTCTTGGACCAAAAAGTAAGGAACTGCTTTACAAAGATTATGAGGCCAGGTCAGAAGAATACAGGAGCCAACCTGACAGAGCTCCTAATGACCAAAGCTGAAAGAATTTGAGCAACAAAATAAATAATGATAGTATTGATTTTTAACCCATAGAATAAAATAAGTATCCATGAGTCAATACTGATATAAGTAAATAATAAGTTAATAAACGTAAAAGGAAAAAGGGAAACAGAGATGTGCCATTAGGCAAACAACACAATAATGTTGCAGACAGATCCCTTCATGGATGTGAAAATCAATGGCCAAGATTTTGAGAAAAAACGGGGTTTGCACATTTCAAAGTATCTTGACCAAGATACGTATCAATTGCAAAGGGAAAAGTAGTAAACTTACTTCGGAGAAACCTAGCAGACACCAACTTAACTGAATGGTCAAGGTAAACAACACCAGAAATAAGATATATCAGCCATGATATACTATGAACCTCTTGGTATGATGCCTTGAGAAGCACGCAGTGCACATCATTTCTGTGGTAGTCTTGCCAAAAATGCATAACTTCAATCATGAGAAAACTTTAGACAAACCCATACTGAGGGATGTTCTACAAAATAACTGATCGGTATTATTCAGAAATATCAAGGTCATACATGGAAGGCAATGAAAAGAACTGAAGAATTGTTACAGACTAGAGGAGGTTAAGGAGAAATAACAACTAAGTGCAAGTGAGGTCCTGGGTAGAAAAAGAGAACATTAGTGAACCTGGTACCCAAGATAATATTTGGTACTTAGTGGGAGTTTAATAAATATCTACTGAATTGGTATGTCTATCCATCCAACTGTCCTTTCCTATCCTCGATACCTTCCTTTTCCTCATGCTCCACATCCAGCTTCTTACCAAAGCTTCATTTCTTTTAACACCTACTTCCTCATGGAGAGAGACTAGGTGAAAAATTATATCAGCAACACATCAGCATCTTTTGGGTAGATCAGATGTGAACTTCCCTATATACCCAGGATAAGAATTTATGTTTAAGGAGTGAATATTAAAGGGTATAGGAAATTCATTAAGAAGAACCACACTCAATGCTCTGTGGTGACCTAAATGGGAAAGAAATCCAAAAAAGAGGGGATATATGTATACGTATAGCTGATTCACTTTGCTGTACAGCAGAAACTAACACAACGTTATAAAGCAACTATACTCCAATAAAAATTAATTTTAAAAAAAAAGAAGAAGAAGAAGAAGAACCAAAGAAGTGATTCCAGATGGTAGTAACAAAGTCTCCAGCTTTGCCTGCTTGGGGGATGGGATCTCATCATCGTTTGCCTGAATTGCTGCACTAGCCCCCTAATTGGTCTCCCAGCTTGCAGTTTTGCCCTTCCCTCTTTACCCCTCCAAACCCTGCCCCACAAGAGTGATATCAGTATAGCCAGAGTAATATTTTCAGGGGATAAATCTGATCATGTCACTTCCCACGATTAAAATCTTTGATTGACTCACCATTGCCTTCAGAATGAAAGCCTTACATGTACTGGCCCCTGCCTACTTCTCCATCTTTATCTTTGACTGTTTCCTCACACAAACCATAAACTCCAGTTGTACCAAACAACCCAGTCTGCTTGTCACATCCCCTCTTCGGCTTTGAATTTGCTGTTTGTTTTCTTCTCTGACGCTGCCTAACTCTGACTTGCCCTTTAAATTCAATAGGAGCAGTACCTGTTCTTCAGTCTTTCCTCATCTGCTAAAGTTTCTCAGTGACTATCAGCACCTTCTTAGGGCAGGGACTCCTTGTATCTCCAGCTAGCTTGTTGCCTGGTACATAGTAGATGCTCAATAAATGTTTGTTGAGAGAGGAAGGAGAGAAGGAAAAAAGGAAAGCGGGAAGGGAGTTTTTAAAGTTATGTATATATTAAGCAAATAAACTCTTCTCTCACTTTTTCTCCTGTATTTCTATGACCTCAGCTCTTGCATATGTATACAATTTATTTATTTTTCGTGATTCTCTGTTTGTCCTTTGACATAGATGAAACATTAATGTCAATTAACTGAGGAATATTGAAAAGCTGTTTCCACTTTGACATAAACTATTACTGATAAAGATGGTATTACGCCAGATTGAGACTGTGGAATGCTTCTCTCATTTTAACCTTCAGAGAATCTGATAATCTAGTGAAATCTAGAAATAGCACCAAAAAGCAAGTCTTAAAACAATGTGCGCCATCTTAATCAATACAAAGAAATCAGAGTATACCTTCTACTTACTTGATATGTTTCCTCTTTATAATGTACTGAGAAGCTTAATTGGTATTTATTTGCTATACCCAGAGTGGGGAAAGCCTTGGAAGGGGTTAAATAAATTAGCCCTTGAGTTTTGGGTCTACTTTAGAATGCAGTGAAAAGAAATTTCTAAAGGAAAATAGTGGAAGTCTAAGGCTAGTGAAAGAGAGACGGTCCTGGTTGCGTTTTTACCTCAGTGAATTCTTTCCAAATCAGACTAAAGCATTTTTTCACATCTACCACACCAAGCACAGTATTTTTAGTAACAGTAATACAGAGCAGCAGCTTGTCATTTGGGAGCTGACAAATAAGCATACTGTTCCTCTTACACACAATATGCTACACATCTTTATTTCCACTCATCCTTACAGAAGCTCTTTAGCTTTCCATGTTTCTTTAAGGAGATGACAAGGAGTACTGGTTAATAAGCTCTTGGGGTTATTCAATATCCCTCTTCAATGCTCATTTTCTGAAGTTGAAAACACTTATGCATGTGCACACATGCACACTAAACTTTGTCAGAGGTGAAGTACTCCAAATGCCACTTGAATGTGATTAAAAGAATCCTGGGCTTGATAGGACTCATTACACAAGATGCCAGGCCTGTTTGCTCAAACTTTGGTCTAAGAAAAGGAAGCATCTTGAGGAAAAAAAAAAAAAAGCCTTGTGGAAATGGAGGTTAACAGTTTATTGTGTCTCTAATAAAAATGTATGCTGGATATATCCTTTTAAAACAGAAATGTAACAGAATTTCTTATTACAGATTATGTACTGGAAAAGCATCTCTCTTTTCTTTGGCTCTAGATAAGAAATCAAAGTCTATCGGACTTACCACTCTGAGTTTCTAGTCTAGGGTTGTCTGTTTTTCCTAGCTAGTCATTATAATTTTCTACCAAAGTTCAGGAGACTATTAAGCAATTTTATATTTAATGTCATTGGTAAATTTCATGTTAAATTCCAAGTCACACTATGATTAATATTGTTATTTTACAATGTGGTTTTGGAAGTCTTTCAAAACAGCTTAAAGTCACTCGATTTAGTTTTTACCTTCTAATCTCAGAGTGTTCACAAGTCCATCCTAGGGTTGAGTCTACCCCTAGGTAAATTCCTCGAGGATTTATTAAAACATGTCAGCCTCTAATTGAATTTGTGGAACTCACTCACGTTCATTCTTTATCATTCCAGCAATAGGATATATTTGAGTTGTGTAGTGTAGTAATATAGTTGAGGTTAATGATTGTTAAAATCAAATAGACTTGTAGGAACTTAAGATTATAAATCCAAGGTTTCATGGATGGTAATTGTACTGTGTGTTTCAACCAGACTAGACCATTATGACCTTGGAAGTTGTCAACCTAGAAAGTTCTCCACATTTGCATTTTTTTAACCAGCATATGTTTTATCAAGCAGTTATGTGTCACAAGGTATTGTGCAAGACCTCACCTCATACTAAAACATTTTAGATGAACTGATTAAGCTTTGATTTTCATTCTGTTGTTAATGATATGTTGACAAGAAGGGTGGAACTTTTTAATAAAAAAATAACATTTAAAGATCTTAAATAACAAGCCTGTGTCAATTATGTAACATATCTCATCTTCTTATTGTGAGATATCAGCTTGTGACTTACTTTTATCCATCATTCTGTTCAGTGAAAATTAGCAAAATTGCTTAATACGATTTTATTTAAATGACTATTCATGTTGAGAAATTAATCTTATATTCTGGTGCCTATAAAACCAAATAGCAAAAAGAAGTTTTGCCTAGTTTTGCCCACATAATGCATTAATCCTTCTCCCAAGTAATTAATTTACAAATCAAGAAATTCTTCCCCATTCACGTTTCCCTGTAGTAAAAAAGCAAAATTAGAGAATTTATTAAGTTTTTAGTCTTTCCCTTTGTTCTGCCATGAATGTTCAATGTGTAATTCTACAAGAATCCTCTGCTTAAAAATAATTGATCCTATCCTGAATGACTGGGGCAGTTATATTAACATTAATATTATCTTATGAGGGTAAGAAAAATGTATTATTTATGGATGTTCAAAGTATCCTCTCATTTTTTAAAGGTTTTATCATAAAAGGTGTCTGAAATAAGAATTCACTGTCCTTCTCTCAAGCTACAAAAAAATGTATAATTCTAGTACTTTGTAAAATGTATCTTCTCATAAACCTCTGCTAAGTACAAAGAAGCCTATTGCTTTGTTTTTTACTAATGCTCATTTTCATGCACCAGTAACATTATTTTTCCTGTAATATGTCATACCTTTTTTTTTTTTTTTTTTTATTTACTTATTTATTTATGGCTGCGTTGGGTCTTCATTGCTGCGCAAGGGCTTTTTTCTAGTTGCGGCGAGCGGGGGCTACTCTTCATTGCGGTGCGTGGGCTTCTCATTGCGGTGGCTTCTCTTGTTGTGGAGCACAGGCTCTAGGAGCGTGGGGTTCAGTAGTTGTGGCACATGGGCTCAGTAGCTGTGGCTCACGGGCTCTTGAGCGCAGGCTCAGTAGTTGTGGCGCACAGGCTTAGTTGCTCCGCGGCATGTGGGATCTTCCCGGACCAGGGCTCGAACCCGTGTCCCCTGCATTGGCAGGCGGCTTCTTAACCACTGCGCCACCAGGGAAGCCCTGTGTCATACCTTTTTTAAGTGTTTTCCAATTACCGACTTGAGTAGTTTGTGTTCCTCAGCCTTAGTGCTTGTATTAAGTCAGAAATATTGATGAGCCTGACTACCATAATTAAATGATATATGCCCTTATGTCCACTTTCCTTGGGATGGACTATATATTAACTAAACTCCCAATAAATTGCATCCCAGCTTCTTTCTCTACTGCTAGGGAAATAGAAATGTGCCCTGGCTACATGGACACTAGAAAAACTGAAGTTTTGACTAAGCAGTATCTTTGGCTTGCTTTTTCCAAATAGCACAACTTTAAAAACACAGATCACCATATTCAATGTAACTTGGCTATTCTGGGCCCAAAGGGGCCCACTCCTTTTTCCCTATGAGTTTTGTGATCTTTTCAGGATGCCTCTGTTCCTTGAAAGAAAATTACTGTAAGCTTCAGCCTAATTGAGTGGATTATG